>NC_066841.1:0-177500 GCF_001640805.2 Lates calcarifer | reverse complement strand
CTCACTCCTTCTTTCTTAAATTTACACTCCTCACTTCCTCCATCCCTTCCTTCCTCCCTTCCTTCCTTCCTTCCTTCCTCCTTGTCCACCCCCTCCCCCCTCTGTTGGTCCAAATCAATACAGCTTAACCTTTCCCTTCCTGTCTTTAACCTTTTCAACTTTGTAGCCGTGCATGTGTTTAATGTGATTACCCACAGCTGGGCTCAGTGAAATCAAAGTGGAGACTGTGATCGGACTTATCTCTCTGAGTAGCAGGTGGATGTTCATGGTGGAGGGAGAAGTAAGCATTTTCACTGCGTCTGTTTTTTTTAATGTTGGTACCTTTGAAGTTGAGGGTGGAAAACAGAAATTAAAGCTGCGTCACTGCAGCGAGAGGGAACAGAACTGTGACTTTATGAAGCAGAAATCCAGCACGGGGACATCAGCTCTGCAGGGTAATTATACTGAGGTGGCTTCATTTGTATTGTCAAAGCTTTTCTGAGGCAAGATTAAAGGAAAGCTCATTGTATGATGGTGTCTGGATATTTGAGAGCTGAACTTATCCACTGACATTATATCAGCTGATCCTGATGACATAACAGAACCAGAAGCAGGAGCTGTCGTATGAAAGTAAACATGGAGGCCACTGAAGTCAGTGGGTTAATTAAGTCGATGTGCGGTGGAAGGCAGCGAGTTCACGAGCAGATTAGAGCGAGGACGAGGAGGAAGACCAGTTTTCAGCTGTGGCTTTTTGTGGAGCAGCGGCTGCAACTTTGAGTCCAGAGCAGGAGCGGCGAGGGAAACGGACCTCATCCAAACTTTCAGGACGTCACAGGCAACTTTCAAACTGCATCTGTCAGCAGCTCTGCACGAGATTCTCACAGCAACACACACCTCCCTGACGAAGAGGTGAGGAGCTGAGCTGTGTCGACTGATGTGAAAGTTGCCTGAACTCCAATAAGTATTGAAAAAGATCAGACTTGTACCTGATATAGGACCAAATATGGAAAATTTCCAGATGTTACGAAACACATCAGTTTCTACTTAGTTTGATATGAAAGTCATTTTTTATTTCCACCCCTGAAGCTCTGCTCACACTGATCTAAACCATAAGGAATAAAACAGCAGGTTTTACATTGTGTGCACATTAAAACACTCTCTCGAAGTGTCTAAGATTTAATGTGCGATGTTTGAACCTTGATGATGAATCAGTGTGTGCAGCTGTGACTAAGCAGAGATATTAAAGTGAAAGCAGCAGCAGCGGTACATTAGCAGTGATACACCTTCAGCACTTACAGCTAATCAGACAGAATGGTGACAATGAAAGCAATTTTCTCTGTCACTTCCTTTATTTTTAGTCAGATCTGAAGTTCAGCCTTCTGCTTGAAATCTTCTGTATGTGTTGTGTTTTCTGAAAATCTTTCTCCCTCTGTCACACTCTCTCAGCATCAGAACTGTAACTGGAGACGAGTCCTCACAGAGTTTTAGTTTGAAAGTTTTACTTTCAGAAAATACACAGATTCCAGAAATCAGCACCGGTGATAAATGTACATGTAGCTGCTCTCTGAGTTTCTAAAGCAGCACTGGAGCCTGAGACTGAGCACACACAGCTGATATACAGTTCTCTCTGTGTGTGTGTGTGTGTGTGTGTGCGCTCCATCAGGAGCAGCTAGTGGTGAGGACTGTTCTACGAGCCTCACCTCCCCACACTATACTACTGTGACGAGGCTCCTGCATCTCGTCCTGATGTCACCTCAGACTTTGGATTAGGCCCATGTTGCTAACGCTACAGCTAGCGGTTTAGTTTTTCTGAATGGAGAGGTTCATCAGCTGCTCTCAGAGAACAATATTCAGAGAGACTTCAGTGAGAAAATCAACCAGAGATGATAAAGTGAGGTGGAGGTGGTGTCTCCTCAGCCTCAGAGGAAACGACACCCTCACATGTAGCAGCTGAACAGCTGTGTTTACACTCCGCATGAGAGACAGAGACACAAACATGGAAGGTGACAGAGCAAACTGTTCGGCTCCGTTCACACAATGACAGATGGAAAAATCCCTGTATTAATGACTTCATTCATACTGTAATTAGAGACAATGATGAGTGATGTAGTCAGAGGATAAACAGAAACATGAACATCCACAACACCTCCCAACAACGTGTGTGTGTGTGTGTGTGGAGAATGATGCTCAATGATTCTTTCATTGAACAACTAAACATGAATGTTGAATAAACATATAAACATGCTGTTAGCTAGCTTATATTTAGCTTCTCTGATTTACCAACTGGCTAGCTACTAAACACCTTATTATTATTATTATTATTATTATTATTATTATTATTATTATTATTGCTGAGTTAAATTATATTTAAATATCAAATATATTTACCCCAGTAACATCATCAAAACTTTGCATTAAATCTGGTTGTTTTAACCAACCATGGGAAGTAAAACATATTTGGCAAAAGAATTTTATAGAATAGAAAGTGAGACAAAACAGCAGCAGACATATAAAGGCTCCTGGTGGGTTTGAAAATGCAGGACAATGAGTTTCTCACATACAAAAACAAAGACACAGTCGGGCCCTGTAGGGACCGAAGATAACAAAGATTTTTACAGATCAAGCACAAGAAAAAAATCTAAGATAAACGCAAATAAACAAGAGACCAGTGTGAGACGCAGAACAATTAAAATGCACACAGGCCTTATGTTCTCACTTTGTTGTAATGACAACCTGGAGACAGAACTGCAATTAAATCTGCTGCTGTTCAAACAAACAGCTACAGCAGATACTATAAGCAGACATCACCCTGATCTGACAGCCGCAGTGTAACCTGTGCTTTTATGATCAGATACACTACATTCAGCTGGCTCTCTGTCCTGTGTGTGTGTCTGGTGTTGTAAGGGGAAAAACAGCCTGTGTGTACAGAGTGTGTGTATTAACTGTTTGGGTATTAGTCCTCAGAGACTCCAGGTCAGAGGCAACATTCATCTCTCAGCCATTTTTTCTGCTGAGCCGAAACATCTCTCTCTCTCTCACACACCACACACCACAGAACATCTACACACTAACATACAAATGCTGTCAGAGCTTTCGCTTTGAAAAGCTCTGGAATCCAGTGTTAAACAGCAAGTGCAAGGAGCTGTATTAATACATGCTATCATCCAAGAAAAGAGGAAGTATATAAGGAGGAAAAACACTCTTCCATTGACTGATTTCAGAGAGCATGAAAAGGCAGGATGATAACCGTTTACAGGCGGCTGTATTTCTTCTCTACAGCATGTGTTTTTTTATCTTCCTTTCTTGGCACAGTTTAGTTTTCTGCTGCTGTGAGGGGAGAGGGATGATGGGAGGTCAGCTGATAATAGCTGATAGTAATCCAGTTTAACAGTGAACGTTTAGCAGCAGTTTATGCAGAGCTGTAGATTTAAGACTTTAGACTTAGACTCAAGTCAGACTTAAAGGAAAACTCCAGGATTATTCAGCTTTATTTCCCTCTGGGAGTGAATGATTCAAAAGAACAGAAATCTTTGGAATTAGTGATGTGTTGATCAAGAAGAGTGAACCCAGCCACCTTTTAGTTTAACCAGAAACATCTCTATACATCACTACCAGACTCCACTGACAAAAACAGGGATTTAACTGAGCAGAACACAGGAGCTGCTGGGGCACTGGTATACCAGCTGGCTAGCTGTTTGCCCCTGTTTCTAGTCTTTACAATAAGCTAAGCTAACCACCTGCTGGCTGTAGCTTTACCTTTACTGCACAAACATATGACATGTTGACAGCATTTTAGTGAAATGTGAAATGAACACATCCAGTCGTCTTTAACCGAGAGCAGGAACAGAACCATCTTTGACCACGTGAGACTGAGGAGAGATGTTTTCATATTTTTAGCTAATATGATCATTCAGGAGGTTTTACATTTCAACACACACCTCTGCTGCAGATTAGCAGAATATAAATGAGCGGACAGGGCTGTGGAATCACTGACTTTTTAGGTGACAAAACAACCTCAGTTTTATTACCTCATCTCTTCTTAATTGTCTCTTACAGAAGCAGCACTGAGACAAACACATGGTGAAATACATCATTAGGGTGTGTGCATGCTTTGCATTTAAAAAAATGAGTCAGGATTTTTTATGTGACCCCTGCAGAAGAAAGTGAGGAGCAGCAGCAGAGGGAGTTTAGATGGCAGAGTCAACCGGAATATTTTCCTGAAATGGAAAAAGGGGGAATCGACTGTCACAGTGAATGTGCTGTCAGTGGGTGAGGATGGATGCTAATGTCATCATCTGCAGAGAGAGCAGTGTCGCAGGCCTGAAATCGGATGTTTCTACTTTAAAAAAAGTCATAAAATCATGTGTGAGCTGCCACAGTGGAGGTATGGAGGCAGCTCCACCTGTCCACACGCTGGGGTTATAACTGTCATTCCACACCTCATCCCACAGCCGTCTAACCTACATCTGCACCATTTACATTTCAATACTCTGGGTAAAGGTTTGATGAAGGAGAAGATCTCTGCAGTGTGGCTCTGACTTTCAGTAATCACTCAGTTTAAAGGTCCATATATCTGATCATACAGCTCAGCTGCTGCCGTTCACCTGTGTTCATGTTGATTCTGTCAGACGGCGTCTCGACCAGATGTCTGTCTCAGTCTTTACCACACGTTGGCTGAGAAGCAGTCTCATAGTTTGCTGGGTTAAAGTTGTTCAGGTGTTTCAGTGTGGACACAGGTTTCTAATCGAATCATTTCCAGATGAACCTGCATGTTAAAACAGCGTCATGTAGACACAGTCAGATGTGTGAGATGGACTAAACCAGCTAACTGTACATTCAGAGAATACCTGTGTACTTTTACTACTTTTACTCTTCGTTTACTTCAGTAAAGTATCTGAGTACTTCTTCCTCGGCTGCAGACAGGAGTGATTCTTCCTGTGCTCTGACCTGTGTGTGTGTGTGTGTGTGTGTGTGTACACAGAGTAAGCTAATGATGGGTGAACAGCTGATCTTATTGAACAGTTTATGCTGACCATCTGCAGAGCGGCACCCTGGGAAATTAAGTAAGCAAACACTGTTAATTAGTGGAAGATGAATACACAGACTTCTCTGGGCTCTCCCTCCTCTGTCATCTCCTGCTGGACACTGGAGGAAAAAAAGAATAAGAATCACTTAGTGGTGATGACTGCATCTGTGTGTGTTACTGCAGTGGTGGAAGAAGTACTCAGGTCCTTTACAGAAGTATAAAGTACAGGTACATGTATTTGTGAGGATAATATTCTCTCTGATAAAGTCCATTCATTCACTTAGAAATGACAGAGAAAAAGATAACCTGTCTAAATGCTCTGAGCTGCTGCCATGTGATTGGTTGATTAGATATTTGTGTTAACGAGCAGGTGAACAGGTGTACCTGATAAAGTTAAGTACAGTAAGATCATCATAGAACAGCTCCATTTGTCCAGTTCTGGGTTTAATGAACAAATGAACAGTTAGAGATTTAATGAAAAGAAGTCACTGAATCTTTCTGTTGAACTAAATGTAATCATGCCACCACACCACTTCATCCTGAACCAGCTCCATGATGTTTAAGTCTGGAGACTGCAGGTTTTCTGTGAAGCCTCCGTCTGGTTCTGTTCATCATCTGCTGTAGGATGAAGCTCTGACCAACCCGTCAGGTTGGTGCTGTTCTAAAACCTTTAGCTGGTTGTATATATCAAATCTAGCACACTTCATGATAAGCATGCGTACATATGGAGGTAAGGGTACGTATTTTTACAGTGAGAGGAGTCTGTTATTTCAGGAACACTGTGAACCATTTAAATGGTCCTACAGTCTAGTTTGAGATTCATGGCTCTGCATGAAGCTGCTCCCTGCTTACCCAGCAAGCATGCTGCAGGAATCAAATCCCCCCGGTGCATACACACCGAGCAGAGCCAGGGCAGCAGCGCTGTGCCTTATGATTACTTTAACAGCCGTGGTAATCTCAACAGATCCTGTTAGAGCAGGTGGAGGTTTGGCAGAGTGGATGTATCAGCAGCTGGAGCAGAAATCAGAGGAATCAGAGGATTTGAGCGTCTTAATAAAAGTCATCCTGATCTTATTTAACTAATCTGAGGTCACAGCATCAGGCCGCTCTGACCTCAGTGATGTGATGTTACAGGAGATTTAGTGGCTGTGTAAATTTACTCCTTCACTGGTTGTAGACATAAATCAGATTATCTGGCTGCTGTGGAGATTTAAAGGAACTCTGCTGAGTGGTTTGACTCTGTGACCCTCTGTCTCTATCTGCTATTGTCTTACTCCCAGTTGGGGATAATTATGCTTTAAATTTTAGAACTACAGTTCCCCTAATGCTTTGGGGGATGGACACAGGAAGTGTAATGTTGCCATGTATTTGTTACATTTTGGCTAATTTTCCTTCCTCCTTCATTGAAAGTTGCTGAATTAAGTCGTATGAGCTCCATCAGACAGCTACAATAACTGACTTCCTGTTGTTCAGATCACCTGCATCCGTCACCTCTCTCCGTTACCTCTGCTGAGGGTTTACAGGAGAAAAATGTTATGCAAAAAGAAACAGCTAAACTGAGTTATTTTGATGTGAATTTTTTTTTTTTTTTTTTGGACTAATGGATGCATCTTTAGCTTCCAGCTGAATATAGTGAGACACAGTGTGATATAAACCCCAAAATAAAAACACTGAAATCAACCAGTAATGAGCTGCATTTATCACCACACCTACTGTACATGAGCAGAAAGCAGGAAGCAGCGTGACAGTTTCCTCCAACAACTGTAACTACACACAAATGCCTAATTGGAAGAAACTTGAAACTCAGCCAGTTGCTGTTCCCTGTATATACAATTAAATCAGTCCAAACTGACAGACTCACCATATGGTAAAGCCAAATCTATTCCACATAAATGCTCGTCGCTTTGTGGCCGCGTAGCTTCCTCCCATGTGATTAAGTCCTCTGGGTCTGAGGAGCTGATAACCCTGAAGATGGAGTGTGCAGGAAAACTGGTTTCCAGAGTTTGAAGTGAGCGTTGATGATGAAGTGAAGCCTGGAGATTGTAATTCTCCTCTTTCCCTTCATGAAGCCTCCTTGGAGTGTTACAAGGAGACTGTGGAGATTCTTCATCTGGCTCAGATGTCATCTGAGGAGGATGAACAGTCACAGCTGTGGGAAAAATAGAATTATGGCTTCATGGTTGTATGTCTCCACCACCCAGTCCTGTTGGAGTTCACATCCATCATATATGTACCAAAGACTTCAAAGGAATTTAATTTAAAATGTAATTGTTGGTGAAATGGAAGTTGTCAGTATATTGACATGTGATTCCAGTGAGAAACCTGCTGTCCTCTTCAGTACAGAGGATGCTGTGAAACTGTATCATTAAAAAAGAGCATGAATTCTCTTTCAGCCCTTCCAGTCTCACCACCAGGCCTGGGACAATGTGAACATTTCATGTCACGATTGTTCTGTGATTCACAGCAGTAAAACACTGAAATCACTTCATATTTTAGTAAGAACCAAATATTTTTATTGTATCACAAACAGGACATTTTTTTCAGTGAAGATCATTTTAGTGAAAAACAAAGAATCATCTCACAACAGACTACATCGAATGAGAGGATTGATTCTCTGTCAAATAAAATAAACTGTAATTGATTTGAACAGTTTATTATGGGCTGTGGTCAAATTAACTGTCGTCAGTTCTCCGGAGATCGCAGCTCTGCTCTGGTCTGAGAACACAGCTCGATGGTTGTCATGGAGATGGGAGCTCAAATTAGAGGCGTTGGCGGGCGCCGTCCTCCTTCCTGGAGTGATGGGAAAGATGCAGCTCCCCCTTGTGGTGACTCAAAATAAACTGTATGTATGACTGTATGTTGGCTTTTTAACCACTCCTGATATGAACGATTGTCCCGATGATGGACATTCACTACGATCAGCGAACATGTACAGAATCATCAGTCAAATCTGAAAAACACCTTAAAACGTTTGGTGTCTTTTCCCCAAAATAATGTTTTTTAAACGCCTTCTTAACACAGCTTATACTTCAGCTACACGTGCACATGTTGCTGTTGTTGCACAACACGAGTGGCTGTTTCAGTTATTCCTTGTGTTTGTGAGAATGGGACAGACAGACAGACAGAAAGCCTGAGAACATTTTGCAGCCATAGAAGCAGCTCTGTGCTGTAGTATTTTTTTCTGATGAAAATATTCTTACTTTCACTCTAATTATGCTAATACTTAGCCCTGTCTATACGCTGCTGCTGCTGCAACAACACACCTTATCTTTACCAGATATTATCTCTACCATCATAGCCGTAAACCTACTGTTGAAAACTGGACCTAAACTCAGTTGGAGACGCATGAACACACAGCACAGCCTGAGTATAATGACTGTGGTTGTAACAAGAGCAAAAACTGAGGTCAAGGTTGTCCTCTGCATGACCAGCGTGTGTGTGCACTTTCATTACGATACAAATAGCAGCATCAGACAACAGAAAGTCTGTATGAGGGAAGAAAATAAATGAGCGAGTGCAGGAGAACAGACAGTGGGTAAAGAGGGAGCTGAGGCAGACTGTAATCGGTACAGAATAAATTGGTCGTGTCTTTGCCTAAATACTGAGACAGTCTGACACTCTGACACTGGTAAGTAGGTTGCTCTAAAACCAGTGGGCCCTAAAGGAAAACGGCTCTGCTCCCTGCTGTTCTCCGTCTGAGGGAGGAAATGAGGGAGGTCCAGGGAGACCACCGAGGAGAGGCAGAACGTAATTGGCCGGCTGGTAGTGTTTAATATAGACCTGAGAGAGCCCCTGTGTGAACGGAGACAGACCACATGCTGGTCAGATATAACTGGGCCTTTACCATAGACCGAAACATGCTGTGTTAAAAGAGAAATGGCTGCTTATTAGAGAAAATAGTTCAGTGCATATAATCTACTGAAATAAAGATATAATTATCCACATGACACCCCACATGGAGCCAGCAAAGTCCTGATGAGTCCTTCGAGAACAATTAGAGGAGCGAGGACTGAAGCAGTCTGAGGGGTTTTTCAGATCCACTTAAAGCTTCCTGTGACCTGAATTTAAAGGTTTAACAGGTTAAATGTGCCTTGATGATTTTAGCTATGCTAACATCTGGCTAACATCTCCGCTCTGAGGATGACAGAGGTCCGTCGCTTTGGTCCGAGCTGAAATATCTCAACAACTACTCGAAGAACAGCCATAACATTTTTCACAGACATGTTCATGTTCCCCCCAGGATGAACCGCTTTAACTGAGGTGATCCTCTGACGTTTCATGTAGCGCCATCATCAAACTAATGACGTTCCCATCAGCCTCAGCTGGACGCTGAGTGTAAGCGTGTGCTCAGTTCAGCTTCTGACACATGTTAGATCTCAGCAGAAATCTCTGGTTAGTTCACCTGTTTGTACCTTTCCTCTTGGACCTGCAGTCTTCAGCTCCTCTCCGTGTTGATTATCAGCTGCTGCTCTGCCTCTTCGTCGTCCTCTCCGACACGCTGCCTTGTTTCTCTCCATCTCCGCTGTGACTGTGTTTGATTAGAAATCGATCTGTTTTTATTCTTTGAACGCTGCATGTTAGTGAGAATGAGTCTCTGCTGTAGCTGATCATTGCATCGTTGCTGCATGAGTGAGTGGTGTTGGCAGCCCAGATGTTCTTACACCAGCTCTCTATTTATTTACCCACCCAACAGCACTTTTCACTTCACAGTCAGTCTTCACCTGGTTGAGTGTCTGTAAATATTGGATATAAGCAGTAACTCTGGTGATCTGTTAAACTGGGGGCAGTAGGTGGTGTACAGTGGATACAAATGTTGAATTGAAAAGTGGCTTTAGCTTTGTGTGTGTGTGATGCTGGATGCATTCTTCAGTTTTCTGTATTCAGCACAATAAAGCTCCAGAAGTCCTGACAGTGAGTGGATTTAATTGTACAAGCTTCTGTTATTGTGTGTGTGTGTGTGTGTGTGTGGAGGGGGGGGTTACACTGGCTGGATTGTGAGAGAATTTCTGGTTATTTGTTGTGGAGTGTGTTGTTTAAAACACAGCTCTGTGATAATCGGTGTGAAATTAAACTCCAAACTGTGTTAAAGACTCTTGACGTGTTGTCTGTGCGGAGCCGCTGCACTGAGTGGCCCTTTGAGTCGCTCTGGAGAGGACTGCTGCAGATATCAGCGTGATCAGAGCTGGATGACGCTGCTGCAGGGCCAGATTACCAGCCCGCTGTGCCCGGTGTCCCATTAAATACTCAGTGTGCCTCAAATAAAGCATGTGTCCTATTGAAGGCTGCTGTTGGGAAATAAAAGCGCAGTAACATGACGCTGCTGTTCCTGAAATAGCCCAGAAACAGAGCAGTGATGCAGCATGTTGCCCTGAGGACAGAGACGGGAGGGAGTGTGGTTAGAGGGAAGGAGAGGAGGGGAGGATTTAGAGAGGAGTTTAAAAGCCTTACCCAGTGGTGGGTTTTGGTGCAGACCCCCCTGGAGGCTCCAGACAGCCGTCTACCAGTAAAAGCCAACGTCAGAGACATTCAAAGTGGAAGAAGGAAACTGGACTCCTGCTGTTTTTTTAAAAGGTTATCTTTCTACTTAGCATAACAGATCATGAAGCTTCAATAACAAAACAGGAGATTCAGGCAAAAACAGTCAAAGCTGATGCTTAGCAAACAGCAGGGCCAGGTCTGAGCAGGACCCGGTCTCAGCTGGACCAGCAAGAAAACCACATATTCCAGATCTATAGAACATGATGAATCTATGGTTTTGAGTCTGAGGTGTAGTTACGTCAGCCGACTGTTTTTTTTGAGCGTGCTGTTGTTAGACAAAGGAAATGGAAGCGCTGTTAATATGTCCAGTCCTTTGGAGGACTCAGGTCCGTGGCCCTCTGAGCCTGTGACCTTGGAGGAGATGAATTAATGCGTCTTGTTGGAAAGTCAATCAAAGCACCACAGAGAAAACGATGACAAGCAGAGAGAAAATAACTACAAATCAAAAACTAGCCTCAGACAGTGCGGGTGATTTGGGGCTGAAGGAAACATTATATGTGCTAAAGAGCTGTCATGGCTGCAGTCCTGTTTTTTACACATCCAAGAAGCATAACCTTTGAATTCATATTCTTCATTTCTCGCCCACAGTCTTCCTGTGTCCTTGATGCGCTGTCGTCTTGTAACACACTTTGCACCGTCCCGCGTGTTTTCCCACTGCACATTAAAGTTGAAATATTTGCCACTTTTTGGTTCAAGGCAAGGTCTCCTCCAGGTCAGACGGCGGCAGACGGCGCAGGACGCTGGTGGCGCAGTAAAACTTTCACGTTCCTTGCCAGAGGATGTTTGTGTTCACAGGAGATGTTGTGTCTCTGGTTCTGCTCACATTGTGCTGAAATCTGATCTGACTTCTGATGATGTGCATCATCAGATGGGCATCTATGATTAACATAAATGATGTCACAGAGTGTGAACACAGCCTTGGCTGCCATAAATCATACAGTGTATGTGCATAAGTCATGTGTCCACAGAGCAGGCCTGCAGTTCAACCCAGAGCAGCTCAACACGTCCAGATGCAGATACTGTGCAGTGTGCTTCAGGGTGACCATGATCAACAGTGAAAAGATGTCAATCAATCTGTTGCAGCTTCTCCACTGACAGAAGTTTCTGCTTTTCTTCATAACTTGATCGATTGGTTTGTAAGAGAGAGTGCTGTGTCTGAGCAACGGTCCCAAACTCAAAATTATTAACAAATAAATTCAAATCACTGAAATATTTAAAAGGAAAAGCAGCAAATCTTCACAGTGGAAATATTTGACATTTATAAATGAAATCTGATTTCCAATTAATTTTCTGTCAGTTAGTTGTTTGAGTTTTACTTGGATATACTGTTGAGGAGTTTAATAACACATGATATTTCATAATCTCCTCATGTTTTTATTAAAAAATCTGAGCTTTTAAAGTAACTGCTAAAGCTGTTAAATAAATAGTGGAGTAATCTTTCTCTCTGTGGCATGACATGGAAATGAAAGTGAAGTATAAGAACCTCAGCACCATCACATAAAGCGACTGTAGATATAAGACATTAGACATTAGACTGGTATTAGATTAAAGATGGAAAGTAGAGTAAAAGAAAAGGAGTGAGAGAAGGAGTAAACACAGCTGGAGGGGAGAAACTTATCTCCCACTTCTTACCTTCCTCCTCCTCCACCTCAGGATTAATGGTGTGTGAGATCCTGCAGCACACTGGAGGATAGATGTCCGAGCTGCTGAAATGATCCCGCTGCAGTCTGATTGGTGTATGACTGGTTGTTTGGCTTGTTCAGTTTGGACAGGTGACTTTGTTTACCGTTTTTACTGGGATCATTTAACTGAACGGCCGAGCCTGCCGAGAAAAAGAAACGGTAAAGGAGCCAGCTCCGGCTCCGACAGATGTTGCTGCTGCTTCACAGCATTTAATCATTTGTCTTGATATGAAAACCTGCATCTGTTTGTGTGTTCTCTGCACTTTTACACATCTGAGAGCCTCGTCACTTTATCAAGCCAGGAGCCGAGGGAGGGAGGTTATTTTAAAACTGCAAACATACACATTTAAACACAGGCTCACACCCACCAGCATCAACCAATGAATAAATCAACTGTCAGTGTCAAAGCAGACCCATCTCCTAGAAGTTATATGTACACTGACTGCAACAGCAAACAGATTCTGTAGGAGAGGCAGAGCATATTTATTAGTACAGCACATAGCAACACAGAGCTAATTCAAAGTAACCAGACTGTGTTTCTGTGTTTCTTCCTATGAACATTATGAGGAAATGTTGCTCATTTATGTGTTTGGCAAGTTACAAATACATTAATACTGAACATATCAGTGAAATGTTGCAGAACAGTCACCATCCACCCCCACCCTCCTCCCTGTGTATCTGCTGCTGCTTCATTTATTCAAAAACATATGTTTCCTCTGAACATACAGTAATACACCCAGACCAGAGATCAGCTTTCCTACAAAACAGATCTGATGTTGCAGTGTATTAGTACATAAATGAACACAAATCAAGTCAGTTTTTATTTCTACAGCATCAAATCACAACAGACGTTATCTGGAGGGAAGGGGAAAGAGAACATACCATGATAGAAATGTAAGTAATATTAATAACAGTATTGATAGCTTTAAAAATAATCGAGCGGAGGAGAGGAGGAGAGAGACAGCGGATAATTTTCTGAAACACTTTTGATTTCCAGTGTGATGGCAACAAGTCGCACAGTCACCTTTAATTCCAGCATAATGAGACAACATAACGATTCATCCTCTGAGCACCATGAACGTGTAGTGGAGTGTATATGCTATAGACCCTCCTGAAAAGAGCAACAAACGTGCATCAGTGCACATCATGGGGACTGCAGGCAGCCCTCTTACAGTCTGTCATGTACAGTATTCAGCATGTTCCGTCTGTTTTCTGAGTTTTATTGGTGAGTGAAGTGTCAGCTACCTTCGGAGTGTGTGCTGTTTGTGCATGACACATGTCCTTTTGTCATTAATGTGGAATGAAGCTGCTGTTACCACCAACCTCAGCAGCTCCTGCAGGTTCATGTGGACACCACAGAGAGGTCACACATGCACAGCACTGCTTACAGTAGTGGGCTGCGTGCAGGTTTGTGCTGTGTGAACAGCCTCCCCTCTGATGGGTGATGTAAGCTATTGTTACAGAGCTGTCAGAGCTTATCAAAATGTGACAGTGGTGGAGAAATGGCTGAAAATGTTTCAGGGCTATGAACACCGCCAGGAGCTCTCAGTAATTTGTTTTGGCGAAGCGGAGCAGCGATGGCCATTTGCCGTTCGCTACCATTCTGCACACAGCCCCCAGCCCATCAGACTGTTGTGACAACTTTCTTCTGCGACGTTGCTTCCAGCAGAGCGCCCAGACTAAAAAGAGTCTGGCTGCGTTCAGTGGCTGAGTGTACAGAGGCAGTCTGTGCTAAGAGGAAACAAGACATCATCAAGACATCAGGAGCACAGAGGAAAAAACAACATTCAAAGTCTATTTTCAGCTGAACAAATGGAACTGTTATTATTAGAAACTCAGACTAAACAGACTAATCTGTCAGGGGGTCCCCAGCCCTGTCTCCTAGAAATTAGATGTTTATGCAATAAATCTGAAACAGGAAATATGATCTGAGAGAACACAGTTCCATGTGAATTATGTTTTCATTGATGGAAACATTTTTAGATACCAGTGTTAACTCTTGGTTTGCTTCCATTTCTATCACCTTATATCTACCACTTTGCAATAATGAGTCACTGTGGGGTGCCCAGAGGACGTATTCTAACCTCTTGTAAACACAACAATGGCTAAATGTTAGTGCTAACATTTGCTATGTTGCAGTGTCGAGCCTTTAAGGTTCAGGAGAGATGGTGGGACCTGAACCTCCTGGCCTCGATCGTGATCGGAGACCTTTAAGACTGAGTATCTGCTGATGTCCAGTGTGATTGGACATATTGAACACTGTGGTTAAAGGCTGAGCTGTAGAGCTGCAACATGAGCAGGCTGAGGTGATGGAACAGCAGAGTACAGTAAAGAAAAGCTTCATTTCCACCACAGACACCTCTCACATCAGACGCTTCTGTCAACACCAAACACAGCCGACTGAAAAGAACAGTCAAGTAAAAATGTGATGTAAATGTTAGCTTTCATTTATGTTTTCTTTCCTCTCTAAAGTTCTGAACCCACAAGAAAATCAATGAAGGAATGAATAAATACAGAACAAAGCAAGATGACATGTTTTAGAAATACACAGTTAAGCCGTGCTGTGAAAACACCAGCACACACCCCAGAAGTGATGAAGAACACACAGAGGATAGTTTTTATTCCAGAAAACACCCAGCTGATTACTCATCTTTCATCTGTTTCCTCTCACACCCACCGACAGTACCAGCTGTGTTTTTCAGGAGCGATCAGTTCGGCCTGAGGCAGAGAACTCTGCTCTCCTCACTGGTGACTTTTACCTCTGAAACACCCACAAACTTTTCAGTCTCCACACAGATTATTCAGGACAGTGAGACTATCTGATGACTTAACGTTGTGTTTGTAGCACTCGGCTCCCTCAGCGCTCCGAGCCTGTGTGATGTCTGGAGTCTTTTACCTCCCACAACTTATGTATGATGTATGAAATCACTATACAGCTGCTTCCCCTTTATCACCTGAAAGTGACAAAGTATGTAGGTGTAAAAGGTAAAAAAAAGAGAATAGTTAATATCTTGTTAAAGCGACTACAGTTCATGTAGGAGATTATAACACGTTCTAAATTATTCTGGAAGAGTAAAATGAACTAATCCAGTGGAAAGTGGTAGATATTTAAATCCTAGAACCATAGTGGCTTTACTTCCTGAGTGGGTCTCCCTCTCCACACAGGCCTTTGATGCCCAGTGGTGTTGCTGATTAAAGCAGGCAGTATACTTCTAAAGACCTGCTGATCAGGTGGTCCGATAGCTTCAGAGGCCGTCTCTCCCCACACCTTTCTGATGGCAGATCGAACTTCTCTCTGTTTTCATTCTTCACACAAACTTTTTCTGTCAAAATTCATGTGAAGAACTGAGGTCAGCACTGTGACTGTCTCCAGGAGAGCTGTCTGAGCGTTACCTCCATCTCCCCTCTCTACACTACAAACACTAACCCGCCCTATGTCAGGCAGCTTGTTTGGCCATAAATCTTCGAACTCGTCCTGGTGGCCTCCACCTCCAGCCCAACAGAACATGTATGTCCTGGTACCTTTGTTGAATGTCGTTGATTTAGGCAAACCTTGGTTACGGTTTGTTAAAGGTGCTGGTTTTGGTTCACGTACTGATTGAGGCTGAGAGCAGACACAGAGAGAATGTCCTCATGACAGCCTTTGCACTTTGATGACCTTAGCAGAGTTGTACAAGTTCTGGTTTGCCCTCATGTGGACTACTGCGATGCCCTGCAGTGTCATAACATTTAAGACTTCCATTCAATTGAAAAAATGCTGCTAGGATTATGACTGGTTGTAATAATACTGTCTCTCAGTTACCTCCTGAACTGATTAAAATTTTACTGGTATAGCAGAGTAGACAGCACCTTGGCATGGAGGAAGAGTGTAATGCAGTGAGCCTTTCCCATTGCCGGGCGAGCTGCCAGCGCAGTAACAAAGGAGTGAAGCTGAAGGTGGAGCGCTGTAGATGGCTCCACTGGGCCTGAGCCAGAGAGCACTACATCCTCCACGCTGTGCACATTAAGCCCATGTAAACCCTCAATGGCTACTGTGAGTCTGAAACAAGCAGCGTGGAAAGCCAACGCAGATGTGTCTTTGGTGTCCTGCATTACCACCACTGTCTGCTAAACTACAGCTTAGGATTCAATTAAAAAACACAAGGTAGTATTTATTCACAGTAAGTTACTGAGTGGGTCGGCTCAGGCTTGACTTTAACCATCCCTTGGTTATGCTGCTATAGGCTTAGACTACCAGGAGACTTCCCATGATGCACTGAGCCCCTCTCCCTGTTCATCTTCGTGCATTCACATCCATTAATGCTTGTTACTAACTCACCTTTGTCTCTCTCCAGTGCTTTAGTGCTTTCTTGTCTCCCTCTGTATATAAAGAAGTTAGACTCTAATAATGTCATGTGTACTAATGCATCAGTCACAGGGGTACTTTTCGCTGGTACTGTTATTTATAATAAAGTACTTGTACGTCGTATGGAGTTAGGGTTCCTCCCACAGCTACCACTGCAAACGTCTTGTTTTAAATTCTTCTTGTTAGCTGTTGGAGCCTGGAGGTCTGTGGGTCAACCAGGACAGAAAAGCCTCAATTCATTAGACTAACTACTGACTCAGGAGACGCCGCTGTCCTAAACCTCACTAATTAAACCCTTAAACTGGAAGAAGTGAAAACATCATTTTTATTCGTTTTTAACATGCTAAATCAAGGCATCTAACCAATTTTGTGTTTTACCCTGCTCCCCTGTTATTTTGAGCTGCATTTTAAAATTCCATTTGTCACATTTGAGGCCCAGCTGGGTCTGGCTCCTGGCTATATCACAAACCTTTTACCTCCTTGTCAGCTGAAGTGAAGCCTAAACTCTGCAGGCATGGCCCGATTGGTCTTGGGTTTTGTTTGGTACACATCAAATGTTCACAAACAACAAGACATAAATTTAGCTCCCTTGTGGCGAGAGCATCAGCACACTGATTTGACCTATTTTAGACCTGCAGATAATCAGCTTAGGCTGGTAAAGAGAAAACATACACAACAAACATATACAATATACAGGTCCAGAACGTGTGTTAATGTAAAGAAGGGTCTGATTGTTAAACAGGTCATACAGGTTTCTATAGGAAGTTCCCATATATGGTCATTTTTGTGAATGTGATGATGTATGTATTATATAAACTACACAGCGATCTGACCTCTGTTACTGATTTAAATATCCAGACTTCTAGAGGTCCTTTAGGACTGTTCTAGTGGTAACTGAGGAGGTTCTGGAGGTTCTAAAGGCAGTTGAGGACGTTCTAGACAATTTAGGAGGTTTTAGATGTTCTAGTGGTCTTTGAGTGGGTTCTGCAGGTTCTAGAGGTCCTTTAGAAGCTTCCAGTGGTCAGTGAGTTCTGTTGGACCTTTCAGAGTATCTAGATGTTCTAGTAAGTGAAGAGCAGGAGGCTGTAGGGGTCCTTTAGGAGTTTGTTGTGGTCTTTGAAGAGGTTCTGTGTGTCTGTATGTCTACACATGAGTCCAGTACTCAGGGTATCGGCTGATTCTGAGTACTGATCTTGGACCAGTGCTGTAAAATTCTGTCATTTCTCAGAAGTGTAAAATTAGGTTATAACTACACATCGGTTCTTCATTATAAGTGAAGATGTTCATACACCAACATCATCTTGATGTTTTTACATATTCTAATTATATTGTCTTAGTTTATGAAACTGTGCCATTACAGTGCATCAGTTACTGGTGGTGGGATTACTGCACAGCCCTGACAAACAGACTGAGCAGCTGTGATAAGAGTCGATGCTGCAGTCTCTGTCCTCTGTGTGTCCTCTTACAGCAGGTGAAGAAAAGGCATTGCCTGGTGTAATTACACGCTTCTACATTTCTCCAGCAAACCACTTCACCTGTACATGGCTCCTTCTTCTTCTCTTTTCTTACAAAGTAAAAAGTAGTTCTAAACCATGCAAACCTCCTCTGGAGAGAAATGATATTCACTTATTAATCATGTTTCTGTTTGTAAAGGGGCTGTAGAGGTCTTTTAGAGGTGAGGTTCTCTACATCTTTTAGGTTCTTTTACAGGTTTTATAAGTTCGTAGATGTTCTAGTGGTCAGTGAGGACGTTCTAGCTTTAATGGCTATTGAGAAGGTCGGAGCAGACCCTCAGGACCCACAGTGTAAAGCCTGATTCCATCCACGCGCCCCTCAGGAGAGCAGAAATCAAACTGTGCCTTCAACAGTTACATGAATGTTTATTATTGTCACGTGATGTGTTTGAACACAACAGTTTCATCCCTGAAGCTTTGTTGGCTGCTCAGTGTTTTGTGCTTCATCATCCGTGACAGTTTCACACACTGTTCATGATTTACCCTCGACAGTTGGTGTGTCATTGTTTACTGTGGGAAGGATTGACTCTCTCTCTCCTCTGTTTGTCAAACTGCTTCTCTCAGCCTGTCTCATTCATTCGTTTTTTGTTTTCTAACAAAGACTGTTTTTGTTGTTGTGTATTTTATTGGACGTCTTATTGTGCAATAGCAACATTATTATTTATTATTTATTATTATTATTATTCGCCCCAGTCATGACTCTCCCAGGTGGCTGCACTGAAAGACTGCTCTCACCACTGAACTGAATGGAGTTAGTGCTGAACACCATGGCACTCAAATACACAGTCAGCAACTATGAACCTTTGAATTGAACTGAACACAGTTATTTTAATCAGCACAAAACAACTATTACACCTGAAGTGAGGATTTCTATTTTCCTGCATCCACCAGCAACAGCAGGAATGTGTGTTGTATCTGCAGTCTTTTGATGCACAGCAGGTAGCTTCATTAAGTACTCTGAATTATTCATCTGTCAGTAATTGACCTACCTTTTCGACACACTTATGAACTGGTCTATAAAGACTCCAGGTTTATACAGTGAGATCATTTGAATAGTGGGCAACTCTACAACCAGTTTCCTTTGGATAATCCAAATACATTCTGCCCAGGGCTGGCAGCTACGACTCAGGACACCGAGGTATTTTTAGGGGAATTTGGAGGTTTTAGTCCATACTCACCTACTTCCAAAACACACTAAGAAGAGAAAACAGTCTTCAAGGGTCAAAATTCCAGCAACAGTTGTAGTATTTTATATTTATATAATTCATCCAATCAGAGAGTTTTAGGCTCGTTAACTGGCTTCACGACCTCAGGATTTATAAAACCCTGGCTGGCTGTGGTATTACTGTTGGCTGGAAAATGTTCATTATCCCATGAAGGAAGCCTGCCTGTCAGCTCACACTGAATAATTAGTTATCAGCTCCAGCGATCTGCTCAGAGCCATGGATTTTATGATGGTGGTGGATAGTTTCACACTGACACTGCAGGGATAAATGGCAGTTTTAAAGTAACACAGTTCACAGTGTTCACACTGTGTTTAAGGCTGTTTAATGAATACTGCAGACGTCTGTCAGACTCTGTGTTGGAGCAGATGGCTTCAGATGGAAAATGCATCACGTTGTCATGCTTAAAAAATAAACAGGTGTGCAGAGTATCTATTCATGATCCTGTGTGGTTGATCAATAATACTGATTAAATCCTGTGTAGACACAGAGCTGCAGTATAAACAGCTCTGCCTGTTTACACTGCAGTTATCTTAAGTATCAGTATGGCTACAACTGGCAGATGTTCAGTGTCTGATATATTCTCAGCATGTTCATACATGTTAATGCTACAGCTTATAATAACCAGGCGTTTTTTATGTTACTGTTAATTATGAGAGCTGACAAAGTTTTACTACCCAGAATTCATTCAACATTCCACAGTTCAGGGCCATAAAAACAGAAAGCTGCTTCACCAGATTTCTTCTGGGAAACGTTAAGAATGTGTGAGAGGAGGTGGTGGAAGATAAAAGAGTATTTGTCCGGAACATAGAATGAAAGGTAGACACTGATACAGGAAGGTGCAGGTGGTCAGAAAAACACAGGTAACACAGGTCCAGATGTTTGATCGTGCAACATAACGTGGAATACTGACTCGTTAACGTTACAGCCTGCACCTCCTGCGTGAGCATTAACATGCTCTGCTCCGTTTGTCTGCAACACGATCAGTCTCTGAACTTTCTGATAGCACCTCTTATCTGGGAGCTTGTAAAATAAATAAGTTCAGCTCATGGTCAGAGCTCGTCTTGAAAGATAAACAAGGTTCAGGTGAATTGGAAATAAACTAATGAAAAATACACGGTGACGGCAGGTGGTCACATCTGTCCATCACTGTGTCATGTGACATCAGCGGTACTGATTGAAATCTTGACTAATCATTCAGCGCTGTCAGGGTGGTTGGTGAACTTTGACCCTTTTCTTCATTTTTGTAATGGGCCATGGGGCAAACAGATTGATAGACTTCACAAACCAATCTCCACTCACTCATAATTAGGCTGTTCTATGACTGATAACAGCCTCAAGCAACAAGGGATCAATAATTTCTCAGGAAAATATAATGGACATTTTGCAGGACACACGGCCTCGCTCTGCGTGTTCACACACACACACACACAGTCATGGAGAGGTTAATGAATGTAAAAAATATTACATTTCATGTTGTATTTTCTTGTTGTCTGAGGACAGTCATGCTGTGGGCAGTGTCTCCACACACAGTGAGAACAGCTCTGCTTTATTCATCAGCTGCATTTAAAAGGTTGAATCTCCATTTGTAACTGCTAGTGGTGGAGCTGTCAGGACTGCAGTGTTGGTTTCCTGTAGCGCCACCATGAGGTTTTCCTTTCTGGATTTAAACGACTGTTGGACGGATTGTGGCCCAGACGTCCATCTTCCCCTCAGGATGAGCTGTAATAACAATTTAAACCGCTCAGTGTTTCGCTTTATGAACAAATCTCTCGCTTAATTAACAAAAAATCCAAACTAATTTTGCAGTCAGTCCACAGGTGACCTTAAAAATGTCCCATTATTCAAGAACAAATATAAAAAACAGTTTCTCAGTTCCTCATTTAAGCCTCTCAGAACAGAGAGCGTCACCTTCTCTAACTTTAACCAGCAGCTGTGAGGACCTCAACAGAACCAGAAAACATTCATCTTGCTTCAGTTGCCAAGAGCAGATAGGAAAACAAATATCATATTAAAAACTTTCTCATCATTATGTTGAAGGAAAACAGGATCCAAGTGCTGCTGTGTGTGTTAGTACAGAAACCTAGAATCTAAGAGACTGGAAATGTTTGGTGAATAAAACATGGTGAAGGTGTTTTTCTGTTGGTGACAAATCAGTTCATTCAAATCAAATCAAAGTGGCGCCATGAATCACTAAATGTGCGAGTGCTTTAATTACCTCATCTCCTGATAACCATTTTCATTATCAGCTCCTTTTTCCCTTCAGGGTTATGAATTCAGAGGCGAAGGGAAGAGTTTGAATCGAGAGAGAGAGAGAGAGTGTGTTTGTGCAGATGCTTTTGAGTTTATCTGTGGAATTTGAGACTCCCAGTTACCGGTTTGATATCTCCTAATGCACGCTGGTGATTCTCATTCTGGGGGAATAGAAACCGCTGAGAACAGTGCAGAGTTGTTATTCTGTGTCCCAGTGTGCGCACCGCTGCACACACACACTTAACATACACTCAGAGCACAGAGGACTGCTTTGGTTAATGGCCTTGTGTTGCTAGTCCCAGTGCCTCTCCAGGCCACTGCTGGCACACAGAGTAGCTTGTAATATGTGGCTGCACTCCAAGTTGTTATTATTGATTGTGAGACTGGACCTGGCCAAGGACAAGATAAGGTACAAAAGTCACTAGAGAGTTGCTGTTTGTATCTTTCATTGGACCTGCCTGCTCACAGTCCTCCCTGCTTTCTGTAGACTACACCACACACACACTCAGGATGCTACGCTGCATTTTTTACTGCTGCTAAACAGGAAACACTGTGAACACAACACTACTACATTTTCATCTTATAAGATAACAGTCTCAACAGCTCCACATGCAGCAGTTCCAGAGCAGCATGATGATTCACCTGATCAGTGTCAGTCCAGTTCCTCTGTTTCAGCTCTGTGTTTGGTCTCCTCCTCCTCCTGAGGGAAACATCAGGCTCTTCAGCTGCTAAATGCTGCTCTGTGTTCACCAGCTGCAGATACAGACAATGATCTGACACTGAGCATAAAGCTGAGGAGAGCTGCAGGGTCAGTTAAGACTTGTTCCATTTCTTCTACCAACTAAACAGAAAAGAAGACGGCAGCTGTCAGAGCAGCTCGCCAAGGTAATTACAGCTGAACGCTGAATTCATAGAGGATAAGGTTAGAGCAGGACCTGTGCCACATCACATCCAAACAAACCCCATATTCTGATGTTTCAATAATGCTCTCCAATTAATCCCCCCCAGCATGTTCTTACCTCTCTCCCTCCACCAGCACTACTACCTCACACATCAATATACTGCAATTGTTTTTCTCTGTGGGCTCGCTTGTTGAGTTCATCCTGTATATTCAATATCTAATTTATGTGTCTGCTGGGCTCTGCTGTGCAGGTAGTTTGTTTGTGCTCCCTGCTGAATCTTTAGCGCCGCTCGGACTCATGCGGGGAACTCCCTGCAGAGAGGAGAGTCTGCACCGCCGAATACAACTGTAGCTGTGCAATAAATGCTTCCTATTTCATGATGAGGAGAGCGTTTCAGCACTGAAACAGGGGAGCACTGCACACAGCACAGAGCGCAGAGGAATACAGATGAAAATACACAGAAACTAGACTGAGCCAAGAACAAACATCTAACAAGGCCAAAGTGTGGAAAAATGTCCTGGATCCTGCATTTAACTGGTCATCTGCCTCCACACATCAGTTCAACCTGAAACCTGCTGACACAGAAACACACACACACACACACACACACACACACAGACAGACAGACAGACAGACTCAAACACTAACAACAAAACAGACGGTTCAGCATCACCTTTAAGAACCACTGTGTTGTCGTCACTGTGCCGTTCCAAAAAAAGTACAGCTGAACATTAGCTTAGTTTCGCATTAAGACTGGAATCAGCCGACCAGGCTGCGTCCAAACACCTGACAACAACAACACACTGCTCCTTTAAAGACACAGTGACAGCAGTCAGAGAACAGTTAGCTTAGCACAGACAGTTTGGAGGCTGGGTCAGCACCTGAAGTGTTCTTCTCTTCAGTGTTTATTTGTGAGGTTTGTGTGAAGCAGTGAGAGCTGCAGACGGAGGACGGAGGTCAGAGAGTGCTGAGAGACAGACGAACTCTTGGCTTGAATCTGCACATGAGATCTGACAAAAGAAGAATCAGATACCATCAGAGGATGTTTCCTGATCGGCTGGAGCGGGTCTGACTCTCTGATTATCAGTCTGTCTACATCCAGCTTTGTGGTTGAAGCAGCAGCTTCTCTTGATCACTGCTGTGTTGAGCCAACATGAGGCTCTGAATGTGTTCGTCAGTGTGCTTGGGATTGTCAGCAATGACTTTCACTAGCAACAGTAGATAAAACATCACTTTAAAATCTATTCCTCCCTGTAGTCTGTCTGCTTTTCACAATCATCCAACATGGCCGACAGGTCAGGGCTGGACTGACCACATGACGGACATCGTGATGCTTCAAACTGAAGCAGTTGTTTGGTCACAGCCACGTGAGCCTGGAGTCTGAGCTCCGAGCGTCTCATCAGGAAGAAATGTGATGAAGACATGAAGGATTTCAGTCACTTTCTGCTCCATGATCCTGAGGTTTAACATATGGAGTGGGCACATAACTCACTTCTCCATACGTCCGTGCTGCGTACAGTGTGTGCTCCAACATCCTCCCTCCCTGCAGCTCTCCACCATCCTCTGCTCCACCCATAGCTTCGTCTATCTCCCTTCACCAGCTTTCTTCATCCCTCCTAGCATCGCTCTATCCCTCCACCAGCAGCAGCAGCACTGAGCCACAGAGCCCCTCTGACTGACTCTATCTCTGCCATCTTTAAATCCTCCAGCAGGCCCACTGGATTCATTTCACTGTGTGTTTTATAAGTAAAAGGCTAGTCTCTGTATATATGTGTGTGTATGCCTCAAGCAAAGGCCTGGGCTGTGTAAAGGACTGTGTGTGTATGTGTGTGTGTGTGTGTGTGTGTGTGTGTGATATCACAGTCAGTTTATCAGCAGCTGGGTCCGATTGGAAGAGGGCCTGAGGACAGGAAAGTAATATAGTGTTGAACCAAGATCTCTTCTCATCAGATCCCAGTGTGTGTGTGTGCGTGTGTGTGTTTGAGTGTCATGTGTGTGTGTGTGTTTGAGTGTCATGTGTGTGTTTGTGTGGCCTCTGTTGTGTGTTTTGTGTACCAGATCTCTGATAGGCTGGAAAGGTTACGGTTCAGTCTCTCTGTGACTGTCACTGTGTGTAATTGTGTGTGTGTGTGTGTGTGTGTGTGTGTGTAGTGTCTTCCCACACTATAATGCACACATACACAGAGAACAGTGGAGAGAACATATAGAGAAACTCTCCTATTTAAACTTCTTCTCCTTGTGTGGAGGTGTTGGATCAGGGTGTGGTTCTAATTAAAGTCACTCTGGATTCATACAGGACATAAAACATCCTCGGCTGCTGTGATTGGTCAGTGTTGTCAGTGTTGTTTTTTTAGTTGCTCTCTGCTCGAGGGGTCAGGAGGAAAAACTTGAGATGAAACTCCTCAGTGAGACCAGCAGCTGAACCCTGTTCTAAACCAAAGCTGGTAAAAAATAATCACACATTTAACACAGAGTCGTTCTCCAGGGGAAAACAAAATGTCTGAGTGTTGCAGGGAGGAGGTGGTGTCTCCAGGTCTGTGCTCAGTGAGATCATCACCTGGATCAAGTGGAAAATGTGGAACAGTCTAATGTGATCGTGACGGTGTAAAAAACAGTGCCACACTTTGAGGTTTGTGTGTCATGTTCAGGCTTTTTAAGTATTTTAAGTTTAAGTCAGTGAAAGTCTGAGGTTAGTCAGTGCAGAGATAAACGAGTGTGAAATGACACATGAAAAAAAAACATGTAGTGATAACATCTCATCGTCTCCTGTTGGTGCAGTAAAGATTTCTTTCTGTTTGTGAGCAGCAGAATGTGCAGATGAACACAGACACTGATGTTCACTTTATATTGTTTGTATATGGAAAATGTGGAACGGGGACACAGCTCAGTCTCTTTCTTTATGAAATCTATTTGTATCAGTGTGAACAATGATACAGCATACAGACAATGAGAGGCAGTGTGTGTGTGTGTGTGTGTGTGTGTGTGTGTGTGTGTGTGTGTGTGTGTGCATTTGTTGCAGTGCATCATTACTCAGCCTCCCTTGGGGTTGCTATTGCACAACAAATTTGCTAGAACATTTCCCTGATTACAGCCTCAGGGTAGAAGGGTGTGTGTGTGTGAGAGAGAGTGTGTGAGAGTGTGTGAGAGTGTGTGTGTGTTTGTGTGAGTGTAGGTACTTAGAGGTTGAAGAGGTAAAGGCGTTCTGACATGTCTTTCAGCGAAAACATCAACAGTAAAACTCTGCCTGCCCCCGTGTGACTCCAGACTCCACTGGGCATGCTCCTGTACGTGAGAGTGTGTGTGTGTGTGTGTGTGTTATCAGCAGGGCCGGACCCTGCAGAGCTGCTCGCTGTGTTTGTTGTTTTCATGGTGAACTGCTCAGACTGCTGCAGCTCTTTATCTCCCTCTGTGCATGGCTCTGGTTTTGACTGCGCTGAGCATGCTGGGAGAACATCTGCATTTATCTCCTCCGTCATAACCAATTAGTCTGCCGAGCATCAGGAACACAAAGAGTCAGGAACAAACACACACTTGCTGGAGTGCGGGGCTGTGAAGTCAACACACACTGTCAACTGGATGCACACACTCACTGATACACACAGCTGAGTCTAAACACCCTGATCTCATTGACTTCATTCATTTGCCATTAACCACCAATAACTCCAGCTTCATTTATCAGAGAGAGAGAGACCTGCTGTTTGAGCCACAGTCACTTTTATCTGTGGGTTGGTTTAGTACAAACACATAAAGTATTCCAGCCGTCCTTGTATTTATCCAGCATGTGTAGAAATTATACAACTAAAGGTGTTTCAGTGAGCTGCTGCTGCCACCTGGCAACATCCAATCAGCAACATCACAGCTGCCTCTGCGTCTCTCACCCCATGTTTGATGACCAGCTCTCCTTCTCCTGTCTCAGTCTCAGTCTTGGTTCAGACCCTGGTTCTCTCTCAGGTCCTCTGCTGATCTAATCCAGGTCTGTGCTGCTGCCTGCAGAGAGACCTCAGGGTCTGAACTCAGTCCTTCAGACTCTGTGTTCTCCAAGGATCCTCGTCTGGCATCACAAGGTCCTCTCAGTCCAGACTGATCTGGTCTGTGGTTCAGAGGGACTGTTGATGAATTTGATGAGTTAGCAGGTTTTGCTAACCAGTCTTCCAATCAGACTCTGAAGTGGCCGACGAGGCCAGCGAAGGCAGCGAGCTGAAAAAGCTGAGCCATCACAAACGAAGCCGTGCACACTTCCAGCTGTGCTCCCTCTGCTCAGCACGGCCCTGACCTCAGAGCAGACACCTGGTGATTCTACAGCCACTGCTTCAAAATCACACAGCAGCTGAGACAGCTGCTTTTAATCAAACTGTCAAACAGTCAAAGAAACCGAAGCTGTTTCATTTGTGTTTTATCTGATCACAAACACCTGAAGTTAGTTACTGTTCAAAGCCGGCACAGCAATGAAAAGGTTTACAGTATAAATAACTTCACTCATGTGAGAAAGCTAAGCTAGCAGGGCAGCCATTTTCAGTCTTTGTCTTTCAGTCTTTGTGGTGGACAGAGATTAAACTGATATCTGTCTTCATGTGGATAAAACAGCAGCAGCTTTTCCTTTTCTTCTGTCTCCTGTAAATGTTCTCGTACCCACAGAAACACACTCAAACACCAGGTGTGTGAGCATCACTTCTCTGAGTGAAGTCCTGCAGTTACATAAGTGTGCTGAGGAAAACAAGAGAAGAAGAGACTGAGTGGGCGCAGGAGGACGAGTGATTCAGGCTGATCAGGAGGACACTCGGGGGCATTTCCCACAGAGGGGTTGAGACAGAGAGGGCCGGCAGCTCAGGGGCCCTCACTGATGTCTCTCTGTGTGAGTTACAGCTTGTGATGGTTGGCTAATGAGGCCCTTGAACCTCCAGTCCAGCTGCAGGGGAGGTCTGCCTCCTCCTCTCCTTCCTCTCCTGCTTTATTGATGCTATCAGACTCTTTCAGACGCGATGAGATGTGCAGCCACACTCAATTATCTCTGACACAGCCTTTATTACACACACACACACACAGTTTTAAAGAAACCAGGGCACCAGCTCTTCCTCCTCTGGTTACTTTGCTCATAGACATGGAAACACACACAGGCCGCCTCCACATTTGCAAATATCTTGCATATCTACGAAATAATCCAGGAACGTGCGCCTGCATGTGTTTGATGGAGCATCTTGACGGATGACGTCGACAGACTGACTCCATGTGTTTTTGTGGCTCAGGCTGCTCTCACTGTGCAGAGGTTAAAGCCACGTGAGGTCAATTTGTGACTCTGGGCTTCATGAATAAAATGGTATTTGCCTTTAAAGACGACCGAAGCAGACAGAAGACAGAGCTGTGGTGCTGCAGGTGTGAGCAGAGGCTGGAGATAAAGTTGGATGCAAAGCTGAAGAGGGGAAAAGTATCTTGGGACAAAGTTAAGTGTGGTGGTGACAGAGGGAGTTACAAAAGCAAAAAGGAAATAAGAGGGAGTTACGGTGTTGATTCAGAGAGGAAGATTAAGTGTGTCAGGTGAAGGGAAGCTGCGAGCGGCGTTACCTTGGGAACAACTCTCTCCTCTCTCACTGCTGGTGGGGCTGCATGACTTTTAATCCCCTTAATCTCAGCACATCCCATTGGAGTCGTTTCAAACTGCGTTTTGATCTTGCGGGTGCACGTGTGTGTATGTATGTGCAGCTGTGTGTGTGTGTGTGTGTGCTGTTTGTCTGCATATATGCATGCAAATGTGGGTAAAGTCTGAGATTATGATAAAAAAAAGTAAATGAAATGGAAACAGTTTCAGTGCAGGAATGAAGCTGTTTACCTAAACGAACTCGGCAGCTGAAAAAAGTCATCGTCTTCTCTGCTTCTCTTTCAACTGCTTTCAGCTTCCTCTCCCGGGGCAACTGCTAAAGAGAACATGAAGGATGCTCGGAAAAACTTCCCACTGGTGAGGCAGACAAACACTGACAACACACACACACCAGTGTGGAGGACTTTCATCCTCACACGCCTCTATCAGATATCCCCACTGGTCATTTTAGCCGTTTGTTAAAGTTAAATGGTTGTTTTCCTCTAATGCTGTGTCAGTGGACCGAGCAGAGAGTGCAGCCTTCAGTATCCTCCCCTTTGATAAATCACATCAGAATATGTGATGTGAAGAGATTAATTCAATCAAATGAAATGGGTCGGACAACAGTTTAAATCACCTGAAGTCCTCTGTGCTGTGGCACTGAGCTGTAGTATATTATTCACATAACAGAGAAGAATTCAAGTCAACAAACAAATAATAAAAGTTATCTTGTCTATAATGTAACCTGTGTGTGTGGTTGAGGACGTCTCAGGACAAACTCTCCTTCATTTTCACACAGTGAATAAACTTTAATTTCACTGATTAAAAGAGGTCAGTGAAGACAGTGTCCTCCAACATGAAGAGCTGAGATCATGTCAGGTTAGAGGTGAGTTCTCCAGCGTGTGCGAGCTGTAAATTGTCCGGGTGCTGCATTGCCTTCGTAGCGTAGTTCCACCTGTTTCTTCACGATAATTCACCTGTTGAAAATGTCTTTTCTTAACGAACCGCTCATCCAAAAATCTCCACAGTCCACACTGCTCTTCCTCGTCTCGTCAGCAACACACCTGCTGAGGTTGACGTCGTTTGGTCGAGTGGTTGTTGAGAAAACTGAAATACAGACAGACAGACAGATTCCTCCAGTTATTGTTAGATCGATGTTTTATCTTTGTAGTTAGAGTGTGACATGTCAGCTATGAATGATCCCAGCTCTCAGTGTGTGGGACATTACACTGCTGTTAATTGTTTTACAGAAACCACTGTTCCTGTTTAATGACTGAACAAAAGTCAGTTAACATAATTTCTCGACATTTCGATGGAAGGAAGATTTAAAAATATTTACTTTCACTTTGTGCCTTTTGTTTATCTCCTATTATGTTTGATTTTATTATTCATCTATTCTGTTTGAGTTCCTTGTTTAAAGGTTTTATCTTCTTTATCTTATTGTTGTTGTCGTCTCTGCTCCTCGTTATTCGAGAGCAGACTCTGGACTGATTGAGGCAGTCTTCTGTTTTTTTCAGCTGCATGCAGATCAGTGTTTCTGTGATCAGGGTCAGGGGTTAGGCAGCAGAGAAAGACCTGGTGTGATACCTCATGAAATGACTTAAGAAGCTTGGTGATATTCACTCGTCTGAGTGTTGGCAGTGGATGAATGTGAGCACATGTGGTGAAGCTCTCTAACAGGTTGGTTTTATTATTCACATTATAAGTCACCTGCCGACTGACGTGAAGCTCCTGTCACCTGTCTGAAAAAACCTAAAACCTCAGATGAGACAAAAAGTTGGAAATGAGGTTGTAAGAGGAATTAGTTTTGATGGGATGAGTGTGTGAATGAGTGGTGTGAGAAGTGAGACTGATGCTAAGAAAAGAGAACACGGCAGCAGAGGAGCCTCTTCTCTCCGGAGGCTGCGTCTGGCTTCAGGCTCATTAGATGGTGTCTGATGGTTTTGATTGATAATAAGAGACTCTATCTGTTTCCCTGTGCCTCCACCGCTCGCTCTTCCTCCCATCTCCACCCCTACACACACACAACAACAACAAACAGGTGTGTGTGAGGAAGCATACAGTGTGTGTGATAAGGGAGCAGCAGGTTGGTGTTGATTCAATAAGAAAGCTATTTTCTCTGCTTCTGCATCTGGGCTGGAAACAATCAGTCTTCAGGGTGATGTTCCTCTTACCCCTATTGATTTTATGTGTGTGTGGGTGTGGGTGTGTATTTGTGTGAGTGTGTTTGTGTACCTGGGCCTGTGTGTGTGTGTGTGTGTGTGTGTGTTGGGAACCACCAAATAATCCTCATCCATCCCCTCATTCCTCCCTCTCTGGTCCAGCTGAGTTAACCTATACAATTGCAGGAGGGGAAATCAATGGCTTTCCCTACCCCCTACACACACACACACACACACACACACACACTGTACTCAAACACAGTATAAACTATCAGACCAATAGCTCAACAGAATGGAGGATGGTTGGAGCTTGTCTATATGCTGCTGCCTGTTAAAGATTTATAGCTGATGTACTTCAGTTTTTCAGCCTCTCTCATCCTCACTAACTGAGCTCAACATCCTGAGGAGGAGGATTGTTTTTCAAAAGTGTGCAGAGGATGAAATCAGAGCTCCTACAAACAAACAAACAAACAAAGGCAGGAAGACGTATCTCCTGGATTTTTACATTTATCTCAATGTAAAGAAAAATATTCTGATGAAATCTGGTTGTTTTATAAAAAACCAGTCTGAGAGTCCCCTCATACAGAGTCCTGCAGGACTGATCCTATAACCAGGAAGTCAGTTAGCATGTTAGCATGTTAGCACTTCCTGTTGTCAGTGTGTTTCTGGTTAAATGTCTGAAATAAGGTCTGTGGTTTTAACACAAGCTCAAGACATTTTCAGGTTTTATTCTCCGACATAAAATGGGTCAGTAAATCCCCCACTCCTGATGTTTGAAGCTTTTACGTGTCTTAAAAAAGGCGGTTGCTAACGAGTGTCTAAATGAGACTACAGAGGTTGTCGGGGACGTTAACATGAAAACCCATCTACTCACCAGTCCACCTTTACAGCCTCGTTGTGTTTCTACTCATGTAAAGCTCACGAGTGGGGGATTTCTAATGTATTAATATTACAGAGTAAAACATGAAAATGTTTTTGAGCTTGTGTTTTACCATCAAACCAAAACCCATTCAAAAAAACCATCAACTTTGGGACGAGGGAACAGGAGGTGCTAACATGCTAACATGCTAACTGACTTCCTGCAGCTCTCTGTGCTGCACAGGTTTAGTTGTGAAATACAAATTCATGTTTCCCAAAGTCAGATTCAGGCTGCTGATGTGGAAAACAGCAGCTCCTCACCAACACGTGTGTGTGTGTGTGTGTGTGTGTCCCCTTCAGCTCCACTGAGTGACTAAAGAAGGACAGACCCTCATTATGGTCAACAAGTGAGATATGCAGCGAGAGCTCTGATCCTCTCTGTAATTCACAGTTTTAATCAGCCCAATCAATCTTCACCCCTGTCCCTGCTCTCCATATTAAACACACACACACACACACACACACTCCTCCGTCTCTTTACTTTCTCCACTATCTGTCACTCCTCTCTGCTGTGTGCTGGAACATTTATTTGTGGGTACTTGACTCCCCCCCTCCAGATGAGCCGGTCTACACGCAGGCTAATAAAGCGGCTAATTGTCTGGTTGTCAGGGCGGGATTGATTTGTCTGTTTCAACACTGATAACACAAGCAATCATCTCTCTCTGTGAAGCCTCCACACACCGTGTTGCTCTACCGTAACTGCTGACATTTGACAGCCAGGAGGAGTGTGTGTGTGTGTGTGTGTGTGTGTGTGTGGACAGTGGAAAGATGAGCAGACTTCTGCAACAACCCTTCCAATGGCTGCAAGGACAAATGAAGGTTTTCGGGGCTTTGTGTTTCCCTCCAAAAGAATGAGCGAGCGACAGGAAGCACGAGGAGAAAACACACAGAGAAGCTGAAGGAGGAAAAATGAGAGTGATTTTAAAGCCTGTGTCTCCGTTTATCTTCCTCCTGTAGACTGATGCAGGAGGACTGTGGATTACTGTGTGTATATGATGAGACGCACACTGAGCACATCCCACACAGTCCTGTCTCTGTGAGTTGACTGTATGTACATAGGGTATAGTACTAGTTTGTTTTGCTGCTTGGCTCCTGTTCACAGGCAGTGACTTTGTGAGAGGCGCTGTAGAGCCAGAGCTGTTTTTAACTTCTGGACCTGATCCGAGTCCAGTCGAGTCTTACAGACCTTACTAGTGAGTCAAAAAGCAATTTTATTTTCTGGTCTATTGATGCTTAATATGAAAATTATTACAATATGCAGCGACCAGAGTCTCAGCACAGACTTGTTTTCTAATGGAAACAGGACGTTTCTGTCCAGTTGGCCTCGGTGAAGCTCCCACAGAGAGTTTCTGTCTGAGCACTGCAACATTTAAGGAACAGCTGTAATAATTAGGCAGTGAAGTCATTTTACGTTTGTCAGCTGAAGCTCAGTTAAAGCAGCACTGTGTAACTCTGCAGCCACAGGTGGTAATAACAGAATAACTGAGCTGCTTCTGTGTGTGATCAGTGGTGGGTGATGGTACTTTCCAAATTACTGATATTAAAAAGTAACCTGTTACATTAGTTACCTAGTGAGAAGAGTAACTTGTTGGAGTACTTTTGTGTTACTGGAGTGACAGCTCAGTCAGAATAATGAAGTCCTCAGTCTTAACTCTTCAGCTCTGCTTAATGTATTTTTGTACAGGTTCCCTTTGGTTCTGGTCTCTGTGTTAGACTGTATCAGACCGGCCTGATGTGTTTTCACCCACGTCCTCTCTGATCCAGAAATATTAACATTAAACCAATCCATCCGGTCTCCTGTGCTGATCTCCAAACGATGCTACCTGTTAATGAACAGGCATTTGTCTTTATTATTTCTCCACCTCTCTGTCTCTTTCTCTCGCCGTGTATTTTCTCCTCCCTCCCTCGCTTCTCTTCTTTTAATGCTTATCTGAGCCTGACAGGTACTTCCACAGTAGAGCTCCAAATTGTTACGCTCCTCTATCGAATATAATCAAACACACTCCAGTATAAATAGCTTATATGCACAGTCTCTCAGCACAAACACAGAAATACTCTGATTTGTCGCAGGATGTGTCAAAAGGTGGAAAATGATGGTTCTTAAAAATAAGGGCTGAGCAGGCAGGGTGAGGAACAGACCTTCTTCATAACTGCCTATAAGAACCACACCCTGAAAAGTCATGCTAATTAAAATCAGAAACATCATGAAAACGTCCAAAACAAAAGGCGTTAAATGCTCCGTTTCCTCAGTGCAGCCTTGAATAGAGATGAACCCTCCTTCTGTTCCTCACTGACAGACGTCCTCTTCCCTGCTCTGTATTTCTGAATTCAAACGTTGACCTTGAGGAGAGTGTGGGAGTGTGAGGATGGAGACAGAGGCATCACACCTGTGTGACAATGCCTGCTGATTTGTTTGAAGTGTCTGTTGTTTCTGTACAAACATCACAACTTCTCTGTGGACAGGATTTGACTCATTAGAACTGAGATATCTGTTCCTATTATATTTAAACTCACCAAATGGATTCAGTGATCAGTTACTGCACCTGAAATAATCCCATCATTTCTGTGTTCCGCTTCCTCAGCTCCAACCTCCATTTTATTTCTGTTTATTTGCACAGCACCTGTTTCTACAAACACAGCTCAAAGTCATTTCCATGGCTGAACACTTGTGTAGTAATTACACAGAAAGAACAAACAATCCCAGGATACTGTAACACAGCGATCAGACTTTAACGTCAGCTCTACCTCAGGTCTAAATACTACATTACCCATGAGCCTTGAGTGTTGTTGGAACACATCAGAGCAGCGGCAGATTTCTTGTTTGTGCTTGTGATTTTTTCCAGCAGCAGGTGACTGGTGTTCGTAGCTGGAAGATCTGATGAAACCAGATATTCTGTGACGTTTTTGTACAATTAATTCAACCAGAGCCGTTGAACAGCTCCAGCTGAGAGTCACTAACTTTGTCTGAGGGAAAACATGAAGCGGACTCTTACTGCAGGAACCAGGTGTGTGTGAAATCTCCTGCATCACACCCCACCAACACAAATCAAACATTATTCTCCTTGCTTTAGCACAGAGCTGTTTTCTTTAACAGTGGCACCCACCTGAACACCAGCAGCAGCTCCAGCTCTCAGCTGAGAATCTGAACCTGACGATCAGACCTCGGCTGCATCAGAGCAGAAAATCTGTTCGGCCGCGGTCACGTTTCTGAATCTGCTGCAAACGTCTCAGGTGGTTTACATTTACATGAAGAGGAGAGCCCCCCCCCCCCCTGTACTCAGCAGCACAGAATCAATGTACAGTATAACACTAACCACAGGAGGTGTGGCTGAGACCTCTGAGTTGACAGGAGAGGTCACTGACCTGATCCTGACTCAGATTACAGACCGTCTCTATAGACAGCTTGGAACTCTATACACCCCCCCCCCACCTCCTGAGGTCATCTCACCTCACACACATGAATGACGGACTGCGAGCACAGAGAAAGTCTCCTGCACACACATGATGTGTTTATTTTTGGATGTACTTTGTGTTTGTACATTTATTTGCTCGAAGCTGGAGTTTGGGACGTTTATATAAAAATGATCGTCTGTTATATTCGAGCCCTCGCTGCCAAACGACTTCACACAGTGCTGATTAAGCCTGACCGGTGCCAGGTGAATCTCTCTGTATTTCGCTGCGTACCAGAGTTTTTCATCTGTGGTGCACCAGTGGGCTACAGCGACCAGGACTGTGGAGGTGTCCAAGAAAAGTTTCTGATGCTCCAGATAAAAACAGAAAGTTGGTGTTTAGAGGAAGGTTCACAGTTTAAAAAGAGAAGCAGTGGACGACCAGGACAGTGTTAGGAAGCTAATGTTCTCTCCACAGTGCAGGTTTGATGCAGACTCAACAAAATCATACATTTTTACCAAAGGCTCAAATACAAAAATCATTTCATAAACGCCACTAAAACTGAATCTGCTGTTTTTATTTTGTTCAGACTTTACTGTGTGGCGCTCCTCTGTGATCACAGCGATGAGTCAGCGTAGTCACAGAGAGAGCTCTCACAGAGGATGAAGAATAATCAAAGACCTTCCAGATATAAAGGTCGTCTCTGTAACAGCTGTATTCTGTTCACTGCTGAGTGGCTGTCAGACGCTGGTTTCAGTCTCTCCCTCAGCTGGTTCCTGCTCAGAAATCTCTGATCGACCTGGTCTCGCTGGGCCAGCTCCTGATGTCTGACAGAGCTACCTGGGCAGGTGAACTCCTCAGTGATGGCCAGGTTTATTCTGTCTCCATGCATCAGTGGGGGTTTGGTTTGTTTCTCATTGTCACCTCTGTTTTTTTCTGGTCAATCTTGAAGCTACTCGCTGAGCGAACGCGCTGAGACCAGGTTTTTTCTGCACGAGACCGAGGCCTCGTCGTCAGCAGGGTCCAGATCTTCCACTGATGAGATTTGGTTCCTCTCATCATCCAGTCCATGGCTGTGTAGAAAAGCAGTGCAGACATCCATAAGAATGAACAGGAATCAACTGGAAATTTGCAAAGTGATAATACAGCAGGAAACGGAAACACTGCAGCATTTCACTGGTTAAAACAAATTTCTCCCCTGCTCTGCTCATTCCTCCATCACTGCTCACATCATCCAAGATTCCCTTGCTGAACTTCTGTGGAAAGTTTCTGGAAAGTTTCCTGAAATGTTCCACCTCTTTGCAGCTCTAATCTCTGACCTCATCTGATGTTCTTTTCTATCTTCAGCTATAAATATTACCATGCATTAATTAAAAAGAAGTCTACATATGAGTCACTGCTCTGATGGTGATCCATCAGATCAGGTCTCTCCTGTCCTCTGGACGTTGGACAGCCTGAACTCTCTCTTCTCCATCCTCCTCCTCCCTCCCTCCTCATCTCTATGGGAGGTATAATTCTGGTTTAGTGAGGGTGTGTCAGGAGCAGCAGTGAGATTATACAGCAGTAAAAAGCACACACACACTTTTCATTCGCTGCAGAGCTGTGTGTTAATACCACTGGCCAACGTTTACACACTAATTCCCAGCCCGTCCTCATCTCTAAATAATAAAGTTATTAAGATTAAACTGTGAATCCCAGAGGAGGTTTCCACAGTCTGCAGCAGAGGACTGAGTGTGTGTGAGTCTGTTGTGTTGCTTTCTCCCTCCTCTCTAACGTCCTCACTAATTTTCTTCCTTTGTTTTCTGCTCTGAAATGTGAGTTAGAGTTTGTGTCGTCTTTTCAAGTCATCAGCAGCTGAATAAAGAGCCTTTCTTCTCCTAATAAGGCTCTCATAGTGAAATTGGATTTTGCTGGAAAAGTTAATGAGTCAGTGATGCAGCCATCTGTTTCACTGTGGTTCAGTAATGTAATGACTGAGTGATGCTGAGGCCCGTTCGGTCCCGGCCGTCTCTCAGGGGACTCAGTAGACCTGCAGAGAGACGCTGGACTGACTTGATTTGTGACCTGAGTCGTTGGAGACGAGAGCTCGGGTCAGTGTCCTGTTTCTGAAGCATTTTACAGCTGCTTTGAATGGATGCAGCTGTATTTGAGCTTCAGTTCTTTTCTGATGATGAACAGAGAGAGAGGTGGTAAATAACAAGTGAGATTCTTAACGTTGGACACAAACTGGATCCTTTTTCATTTACATTTTTCTCTATTTAAAAACAGGGAGAACAAACACAAGATGAAGTCCAGTTGCTTTTTAAAAGCTTCTATAACAAACATGGAAACAGATAACACACAGAATAAAACCAAACCTGACCACTGACGCTGGATGTCTGTATCACCCTAACATCTCAAACCTGAGCTGAGAATAATATTTAAAACTGAGACGTAAGATTCAAATTATTAAACCTTATTAAATCAGACTTACAGAGAATACACAGGTCTCTGCTCAGTGAAGAACTGGAACTCGCAGCACAGATCACGTCGTACTGAGGAGAAATGCTGCTGTGTTTGTTTGGTGTGTGACCTGAGGAGATGTTAGTTTGACAGGATCCAGGTGGAGAGTCCTGATCTGCTGAGTCGGCTCTTTAATGTGAAGACTTTTATGCTGGTGAGAGTTATAGAAGATACTGAGACAGAGAGTCTGTATGCAGTATAACATCTCAGTCTGTCAAAGCTGAGTGTCTTCTGAGGACGAATCAAACAGGTTCCCACTCGTCATAAGGTTGGAGGGAAAGACAATGACCCAGGTCAGACTGCACCAACACTGGCTCCTACAGTTCCCATCATGCAACATGTGGCCTGGTGAACGTCCACATCTCTGTCTTCATTTATTTATTCAGCTTTATGTATGGTGAGCCTGTAGAGAGTGAGGTAAAACCTCAGTCCACAGGTAATTTGTGTCCAGTCTGAAATCGTTCAGGCTCAGTGATATTTCCCTCCACTGGTTTTATGTTTCAGTCATAGTTCAGTTCTTTAGTATTTTCCTGCCAATCTGTTATTTTGTCGATGTATTTAACAGGAAGTCTGAGTGTTAATTAGCACTTTAGCTTCTTGGTCTCAGTTCTTCCTCAGACTCGTCTTCCTCTCCTCCATGTCTCCTCACTCTGTTGGATTTGAACTCCCTGTGGAGCTGCAGTTTGCAGTAATCTCCCAGGTAAAGTAAATGTTTATTGAGCAGCGTCTTCTCTCAGACCTTGGAGGGATTCACGTCAGACTGACAGGCTGCCGATCTGTTTTCATGTCTCTACAACTTTAAAGTAACATCTTTAAAAGCATTTCACACTAACGAGGCTACGGCAGCTTTTCACATCTATTACAGCAGTTGCTAGGAAACAGATTCATCCTCTTTATATTGTATATACAAAGTATATTCACATAAAGCCAGATGGAACAACAGTGGTAGTGTTTGGATGCAGTGTGGGGTAATCTCAGCTTCTGGAAAACTCCTTCAGGGAGTTTCTGTGACAATAAAACATGAGTTTAAGATGAAAGTGTTACTGTAAACCTTTAACTGGAACACTCACTCATCAGTTTGCTTCCTGCCACATCCTGGGGGCTTCATCCAGAGGAGTCACAGACGACTTCCCATGTCCACAGAAATGGTCTCTGAATGTACCAATAAAAACACAGCCCAGTGGTGTATATTACCCATGATCCCCGGCTTCTGGAGCAGGAAGCGCTGTGGCTGTAACAAACAGACCAAACTCTGTTTCGAATTCTTGATCTTTTCTGAGTTTCCTGGCTGGATATCGGAGACGGATGAGTCTTTTTATATTTCTGCCTCACACCATCAGATGTGTGCCACTGCTGAGAGTGTGCAGCTTCACCTCTCATGATCCGTCTGCTCACAACAGGATCGATTTCAGCTTCTTGGCTAAATGTTTTCACTGCTGCTGGACAAAGATGACTGCTCTGCTTACATCTGTCCAAACTGCTTTCTTATTTTTAGAAATGACAGCCGAGAACACAAACGGCCTGTGATGCTTTTAATAGAGCTGCTCCACCACAGAGTGAGAGCTGCAATCACTGTAATTAATTTTAAGAATCTTCTATGAAATGTCAGGATTTGTTGACAACTTGTTTTTCTATCACTCGACACTTTGACAGACAAAATAACACCATTTTAAGTGCATGAACTTTTAAGTGGTAAAACATCACACACTCACATTTAACCTGTCACCTGCAACGCCCACACACACACACACACACACACACACACACACACACAGCATTAAGATCTGATTGAGCTCCTGTGCACATGAATAATAAGAAGTTCAAACAGTGAGAGCTACAGACCCTCCAAACAAACCCAGCGGTCGCTCCCTGAACTCACCAATACTCCAGAAGTAGGAACAACAGCGTCTTCACAGAGGCAGCATAAACACAGCAGCTTCATCAGCAGAGCTCGTCCTCTCTCGCTCTCTCACTCTTTGATGTTTCTTTACCTGATTCATCTTGTTGTGGGAATTCTTCTCGGTGGTTCTCTGAAGATTTAAAGACTCCCTGTGATGAATCAAATCTATTTTAATTCAGGCAGCACAGAGAGAGTGACGTGACAGCAGACTCAGCTGTTCTCTAGGAAGGAAGCTCAGAGTGTCTCCCCTCGTATACAGTCAGGTAAACAGGAGAACATCTGCTGCTAAGCTGGTTACACCAGACAATGAAAGACTTCTGGCTTTAAGTGACCAGTACGTATATATATCTTTGTTTTCTGTAGTCCAGCCCTGAAGTTAGCATCAGCCTGGTTCCTCCTTAAAAAGCCAATTTTGGATTATTCCAGAAAATAAACAGTGAGCAGCTAAAGTTTCTGATCCTTCAGGTTTAGTTGATCAGATCATCTTCACAGATGAACACCACTGTTCTGATGTTTGAAGTAAGAAGCTAATGTTAGGCTATAAACCAACTACACCACGGTCACATGACGTCAACGTCTCCACCACTAAGCTTCCAACTGGTCATTTCATTTAGCTCTGAGCTCTTCTACAAAAGCCTTTCTTCTTAGAAAGTTAGTGAGAGTTTGAAAGAGCGTGAGTAGAAACACAACCGAGGCTGTAAAGGTGGACTGGTGAGTAGATGGGTTTTCATGTTAACGTCCCTGACAACCTCTGTAGTCTCATTTAGACACTCGTTAGCAACCGCCTTTTTTAAGACACGTAAAAGCTTCAAACATCAGGAGTGGGGGATTTACTGACCCATTTTATGTCGGAGAATCAAACCTGAAAATGTCTTGAGCTTGTGTTAAAACCACAGACATCAGACAGAGGAAACAGGAAGAGCTAACATGCTAACATGCTAACTGACTTCCTGGTTATAGGATCAGTCCTGCAGAGACAGGACTGTCACTCAGCTTTGTGTCTGCATCTTACAGACCTCCTTTGTAAAAGATTTGTCTTTAAAGCTGCAGACAAGGTCAGTTATTACTCTTTGTATTATAAGTTTTTAATCCATGGTGGTTTTATCTTTGTAAAACTTTACCACACAACAAACCCAGAATCTATAAAAGTTTTTCAACACATGCCAGGTCAAATCAGTGAGCTTGTATCAGAACTTTGACAAGTGTCTTTAATTATTTTCCACTTGTGCAGTAAGATAATGCAAACACATCAGCCTGAACCAGCACAGTACATTTAGTAAATGTACTATTATTAAATCTCAGAGTTGGAGGATTATGTGTCCTTGGCAGATGGATGTTCTGCCTGAGTCTGAGTTTTGTTTTGTTTTGCCCTTCAGTCTGAATTAATTTGAAACCTGTGTAGTAATTTAGCATTTTCCATGAGGTTATGAACCTTTTAAAAACAATCTTTCCATGTTTAGATCTACAGCATAGAAACCTGGTAATAATTATAACAGCTGGTGAGTTGATCCATGGAGATGTTCTATTAATTATAGTTATTATCTGTAAGCACAGATATCAGCGTATATGTGTCGAGTTCAGCACGGCTAAAAACATCTCATACTCACTGAGGAACGATGTGTTTTTACTGAACTGTGTTGATGAAGTGGCTGTAAAGTTACTGGAATAAAACTTCACATGTGAGAAATATATAATTACTGACTGTAGCTGTAAGGATGCAGCAGGAACAAGCTGCTGGATTATGATCTGTGCTTTTGTTCTGTCACAACATCAAAGTAAATAACTGCATAAGTAAACAGCAGATACTCGTATTTAATGGAAGAAGATGAGATGAAATCAGGGGCTGATCTACAGGGAGGCATGGGGGCCGCTGCCACCCCCACTATGTCGGCTCATTTTAGAATAATGTCAGTTTTAGTCATGGTGCTGTCCAAGACACTGAAACAAAGATTCCTATTTGTAGTCAGGATCCTGAAGCCTGTCGGCCAACGACAGCGCGTTAAAGCAGAAACATGAACTCGAACCAAGTCAGTAAAGAAAGGAACTCGATTCAATAATGAGAACATTAAAACTTTAGCCAAAAGTTTCTGCATCTGTCCTTTGATTAGGAACAGTGCTCTCAGTGCACGTACACCGATCAGCCACGACATTCAAACCACGGCCAGGTGAAGTGGATAACACTGATTATCTTGTTACGGTGGCACCTGTCAGGGGGAGGGAGATATCAGGCAGCAGGTGAACAGTCGGCTCTTGAGGTGGACGTGTTGAAAGCAGGAAAAATGGGCGAGTGTGAGGATCTGAGCGACTTTAACAAGCGTCCTGTTGCGATGGCTCGACGACTGGGTCAGAGCGTCTCCACACCAGCAGGTCATGTGAGCTGTTCCCAGCATGCAGTGGTCAGTACAGACCAAAAGCGGTTGAAGGACTGGGTCATGGGCGCCCAAGGCTCAGTGATGTGCTTAAGGAGGGAAGGCTGGTCCACGTGGTCCGAATGCTGACCCCTGTCCACCACTGAAATGGGCCCCTGAGCGTCAGAACTGGACCATGGAGCGATGGAAGACGGTGGTCCAGTTGGTTGAATCATGATTTCTGTGTGGGTTGTTTACCTGAGGAGGAGATGGCAGCAGGATGCATTATGGGAAGAAAGTGAGCCGGTGGAGACAGAGTGATGCTGTGGTCAATGTTCTGCTGGGAAACCTCGGGTCCTGACGTTAATGTGGATGTTACTCTGACACGAACCACCTCCCTAAACTCTGCTGCAGATGTTCAGCCCTTCATGGCAGCAGTGTTCCCTGATGGCAGTGACCTCTCTCAGCAAACACTGTTCAGGACAATAAGGATCTGATGTTAGCGACCTCCACAGGTCTGTGGAGTCCAGGTCTTGATGGGTCAGAGTTGTTTTGGCAGCAGGAGACCTACACACCTACACATCTTCCAAATTAAATGACAATATGTGTTTTCTGGTCGTATTATTCCATCACATACATGTAGTTTTTGCTGATTGATTGTTTAGCAAATGAAATGTCAGAAAATCACCTTAATCGTGTCAGCTGTCCCACAGAGATCAGTATCTCCAGCTGTCAGATAAGTGTAGGGCAGGAACAAGTAAAACATTTCCTCTGAAGTGTTGTATAAAGTAACCTGAACCACCACCGTGCTACAGTTCCACCTCTCTACCACTGGATGCAGGTGTGGTATTTATCCCTGACGGGTTAGCGTATTCCAGCGGACTCAGGACGACCTTCCTCGCCTCCCTCCCTCGCCGTATCTGTGTCACTGACATTGAGAAAGAAAGGAATTTGTAAAAAGCTGCTGACTCAAATCCCATTAAAATTCACTGGGTTGTCAACTTCTTTGTTTTCCCCTTTGATTTGTGCTGAGTCTCCTCTCACACAGAGGAGGTATCCTTCATTGTTTGGAGTGTGTCGCCCCAAGTTATGCTTTTATGAACTGAGGCACGCCCACTGCCAAATCCCTCTGCCTGCTCCTTTAACGGGCTGCACAGAAGAATAAAGCTTTAAAGACATAAGGACACACAGACACACAGACAGACACATAAACACACACACATCTTTAAAACATGCAGCAAGTTCTTTTAATTTCTCTCTGCATGCAAACACTGATCTAATCAGGCATAAAAGAGCGGCCATTTACTCATACCAGACATTTTCATTTACATTTTTTTGTGTCATTACAGTCCTGCATCAGTATGTATGAGTATGTATATACATGCATGTGTGAGCATCAGAGAGCTGAGGGGTCAAAGTGGGATCATCTTCTGCTTGAGGAAAAACTTGATGTGGGGGAAAAAGGCTAGTCTCGCGTAGGTAACAGTGTGTGTGTGTGTGTGTGTGTGTGTGTGTGTCAGTATGCTCCTAATTTGAGTCAGTGGGGAGGTGGAAAGATGAGAGGAGAGTGCTGCTTCCAATTTCCTCCTCATGCAGAGATCTCGACATGACAAAACACAAAGTGCGTGCTCACAGAGACGCCCGCTCGGTTGAAAGGATCACAGACTCTGGGGTTGATTCTTGTTTCTGGGGCTTTTTATTTCAACGTCTGGACGCTGAGGCCTCAACTCTCGCAGTGTGTACACAGGAATGTGATCAAAGATGCTTTGAATCAAGGGAGCCGGGATAATTTGCCAATGTGGCCTCAGCTACTGGATCCACTGAGTGGGAATTTATTCTAATCTTAGTTAAAAATCTTCATTTGACAGATAAAAGGAAAATGAGGATATTTGAGGAACAACATTATAAGCATGCACTGCTACAGCAGCACAGATACCTGATACTGCACTGTAGTTAAGTAAAGCCTGTCTTATCAGGAGGCCTGTCTGTGAGGCCTGTCAGTCTCCATCTGTAAGGTTTGATCCTTCAGGTTTAAGTCCTGCTGGTCTGGGACAAAACCTGGGAACATCCTGAAAAACACTGTGTCGTCCTGGAAGATGGTTTTTGTTGAGAGCTGATGTTCAGGGACCAGATGAAGTTAGACTGGCAGGGTGCTCCTGCTCATGTTTGAAACACTCTGCACTAAGTCATGGTCATTGGTAAAGAGAGTTTGTGCCTTCCTGAATAGATAAAAGGTTGGTTTAAGTCACTTTGAATTAATCCTCTAAATACAAACAGTAAACAGTTTAAACACTTTATACTGTAACATCAGGATTTCACATCTAACCTCAGTCGTCTAAACAACTGTATCTGTCACTGTGTTGTTTTGTTTGGTGCATTCGTGGTGAATAGTCATGGTCAGGACCAACCAGTGTGACGAACACAGTACACTGTGTTTCCTGTGGCTTCTTCAAAATAAAAGCCACCTCTTGCTCAAACGGTTGAATGCATTTAATGTTGAGCAGCAGCAGCAGGAAAGTAATCCAGCTGTGATACAGCTGTGAGACTGGATTACAGGCTGTGGTGTTTCCTGTCGATCCCTGATGTTTGGGAAGGCAATTTAAATGGCGGACCCTGCCACTAACAATGACAACAACTACATAGGGAGATAATTACTGAATGTAAATCTACTGAACAGTTATTGAAGGAAAATACTGACAATTAATGAAACAGGGATTTATTTCATGAAAAGGTTTGTTTTACTGTTAAAAGCACATGTCTGTTAACATTTGCTGCATGTTAACAGAAAACAGGTGTAAAATCTGCAAACATGTTGGATTCTGAGAGAGGAAGAGTTTAACACACATTTACCCTCTACTTCAGCAGCAGTTCAGTTAAATATGCCTACATGCCAGTCGACTGAGCAGGTTAAACAGCTTTAACAATATGGAGATGGAATATAAAAACAATATTTTTCTGGATAGAGGGCCTCTCAACCTTTAGTTTGAGCTGTCCAGAGGACAAACGGTGCACGACGTTGTCAGGTGTTAATGTGCGAGGGCTATATTCTCAGGCGTTATCGTCACCACACCTCTATCTGTTCGTCCGGAGGGAAGGAAATGGGTGACATTATGCCAAAGACAAAGCCGCAGCGTTGATATGTCCCAGGTTTAAATGAGGGTCGCCTCACACCGCGCGCTCTCTACCAGCAGCTATCTTCCTGCCATTTCCTAAAAGGAATGTAATTTCTACACTAATCAAAACAAAAGCCAAAACAAATCTCTTCTGAGGCAATTTTCAGCTATTTGCTTGTCAGGCTGAGCTGTTATAGATGCCAGACTGATCAGACACAACGGCAGACAGCAGCTGACATTCACAGATGCAAACAAATTACAGATGGACACTTGAGATGGAGAGAGAGCAAAGACAAAGACAAGTACAAAGTATTCAAATACAATCACACAGAGCCTGAGGACTGTTCAGTGGATCATTCATTCCATCGACTACAGAGGCCTCTGGGATAAACATTCACATCATATTCTTTAGGTAATTACAAAAAACTATGAGAAAAAACTTTTATGTCAGATTCCTAATTGTGATTTTAAATCTCTGATATCTCCTGAGGACGGCTCCAAAGACAACGTCGACTTTGACAGAAAATGTATGAATAAATATATGAAACAATGAAAATGTTTCTTTTTTAATGAAACATACTGTAAACATAGTGAAATAATGTGTAAAGACTGTCAGATTTACCTGCTGGTTGTAACATTTATGGACACGTCTATTAAACGTCAGAAGGCTCTGAACATGAGAAATCACTAACTGCTGCTTCCACTTTGCTTAAATTAAAGTACAGATATCAGCTAAATGGATATATACTGCAGGTCAGAGGGTTCAGTTATTATTTTACTGAACAGTAACTGAATCTTCATGAAGCCTAATCTGAGGAGCTGCAGCCGATCAGATGATGAAAACCAAACGAGCCGTAGAGGAAAGTGTCGGAGGCCTGAACACTCATCAGTGTGAGGACACAGAGGTCAGAACATCGAATATTATCAGGTGCTCAGTGGAACATTTCACCACTGACAGGAGGCAGGATGGAAACTAGATTTCTTTCAGTGTGATAACAAACTCTTTAGACTTTACTGAGTTTACTTATTATTTTACTCACCAACTGTAAAACTATTTGCACAAAACTGGATTAAAATTGAACTTGTCCTTTAGATAAAAATGGATGTTTCCAGATTTGACTGTTGGTGGGCGTCCGTCCAATGACATGCAAGATGTGGGAACAGCTGTTTGTCAGGTTTCTGGATGAAATTATGCATTAATTGCCTGCACATGGCCTGTAAACACAGAGACACCTCAGAGAAATGACACTGTTCATTTGTAGTATGGAGGAAACATGTGGAAGGTAAGAGGAGACAAAGAGCAGTCAGAAGCTGCGTAGGTCTCTGCAGAGGAGAATGAAGGAGAGGCAGGTTGTTCCTTCTCTCTTTCTCTCCTCACACTCCCTCTGACTTCCTGTAATTTGGCCTCAGATGTCAGAGCAGCCGGGAGACAGCTCCGATCAAAACAAAGAACTACCTGGCCTTAGTCACAGGTCCTGGCTCTGTGCCAGACCAGGTTTTCCTTCACTGACCTGAGAGCAGCCCTCAGATTGTTCCTGACAGTCAGTGGGAATATTTGACTCTGATCTTCTTATTAATAACAACAAATATCCACAAATGAATGACATTAATGGTAAAGTATCTGTACGTCTGCTGTGGTAACACTGATCAGATTCAGACGGTCGCCACATTCCCATCATCTGAGACGTGAACGTTCAGGTCGTTTTGGTTTCATGGTTCATTCATTCAGCCTTTATTTAATGATCATCGAGGGGAGCTGAGACCAGGCAGCAATCAGCACTCAGTAATAATCCAACCTGGTGAGTTCACATGTCAGAAATGTGACAGGAACTTCACCCCCACTATTCCATGAGGACTTTCTCTGTCACAGCAGTGTTACAGTCATTTCCTTTAAAGCCTCTGCTCTGTCTATTATGTCTGTGAGAAATGTCAGAAGCTTTCTACATTTAAAGGTCAGTGTCAAGCTGTTTGAACTGGTTGTTGATGTGTTTGAAGATGGTCCAGGTTAGATCACACCAGTGTTAGAAAAGTTCTGTTTTTCCAGCACTCTTTCTTTCAAAGTTTTATATTTCTGCTCTTGATTTGGTGAGTTGAACATGGACATACAGACGTATTTGCTGTTATTCGTATAGAGATGTTTGAGAACGCACCTCCTCCTGAACAGAGCTGCTGTCATCACTCAGCTCCTCGGGACTCTTCCTCCTCCTCCTCCTCCTCCTCTCTTGTCTCGTCTGAGCGTCTCTGAGGAACTCACAGAGTTTCTGTTCTGTCCTCAGTTTCTTCTTCTACCATCAAATGTTCAGATGGATGTGTCCCGGGGCAAAGATGTTTGTGATATACTTTCAAATGTGGCTTTCCATACAGAGGATTTTATTTTAGCTCTGCGTGTGGAGAAATGATCCAAATTGAAAATGGAAACACACGACCGCGACTGGAAAATGACTCTGACTGTCCCACTGTCGTCTCCAGGGAAATACTCCGAGTGTCGTCTGTTAGATTTCCACACAACGTTTCTCTACATTTACACATCAGGACATAAATGAAGCTTTAAATGAACGTGTTAAATGAGTGAGTTCTGCACAGCGGGGGACCGTTATGATCTCAGTCATTGATCACTTCAGCTGATTGAATGAATGATGACAGTGTTCACACCACTCTCATGTGCATAAACCTGTCCTCTAGGAATTGTGTTTATTTGGAACTGTGTTTCCTGTTTACACTGTTCTCTGTGCTTCAGGTTCAGGGAAAGACGGTGGTTTAAGTTGTAAATGAACAGGTTGTGTCTGAATTCACTGTGAACATTTTCTCTATCAAACCAGACCAGGATCTTTCCCTAAAGCTGGTCTGACACTGCAGGATAACTGGACAGATTTTAGGTCTTAATGCTGGTCTGAACCAGTTATCTGCCCCAGTGCCCCTAAAAGAGGCTGAAACAAGAAAAAAATATGTTTAATTAAGGGTTTTAAATTGGATGTAAACCATGTGGATGTATGGTTGACTGCAGAGCATGAACAGATGAGATGAGAGGGGAAACATGTTGAAGCGTGCAGCCATAAACTGCAGGATCATGAGAGCATGATGAAGAGGAGGAGGCTGAGAGCAGCGGTGACAGGCTTCAAGTCTCTAATGAGGAGAGAGCAGTGATTAGACTAATAGGTGATCTGCTCTGGTTAATGTAGATCAATTGACAGACATGTCGATGAGTCTCTCATGCAACACTGCTCTCATGCAGACTGAGCTCAACAAACACACTCTGCAAACACACACACACACACACACACACACACACAGATCCATCTCTTCTTCCTCGGTGCTGACAAATCGCCTGCAGCAGCTCTCTTAAGCACATACACCAGGGAGTGCACAACCACTTATCAGTCCAACAAAGACATCTGCTATCACACCACGCTGTGAGGAGGATTTGCAAGTGTGTGTGTGAAAGACTGTAATCATGAATGGCTGCAAGGACGTCGCTGCATAAAAGCAGAAAAATAAACGTTTGTCAGAGCTTTGCCATCTAACAGTGTATACACACACACACACACACACACTACTAATCCTCTATCAGCTGAGATCTAGATGTTTATTCACACAGTCCATTCAGCGTCAGACAGGAGGAGCATGGGCGTCATTTTCAGTTGCTAAAAATGTTGATACACTCGTCTGCATCACTTCAGTTGTTACTGTGCTCAGAGCAGAGTCTGATAGACCCCTCCCCCACCCCCACCCCCGGACAATATCAAGACAACTTTATTTATATTTTGTAAAGTAGTTCTCTGTTAAAAGCAGCTGAATCAGCTCCTCTCTCTGGATCACTGAAGAATCCTGTGAAACCTGTTGATTCTCAGGCAGCTTCACAGACATGTCTTTGTTGTATGAGCTGTCGGTTGAAGCATACTGATGCCTTTATGTGTGAGTGTTGGAGCTCTCCTGGTGCCTCAGGTTGTGACTCTGTGTCCGGGGTGTGGAGGCAGAGGGAGGGAGGCTGAGCGGGTGCAGTGCACGGCTGTGATGAGCTGTGAGGAGGCTGTGCCGGCCTCTCTCAGGTTGGTGTCCTGTGGTGAAGCTATTAGAGTGCTTACTCCTTCCCCTCAGCATCTCTATGTTCACACTGACTGCCTCTCTCCTGCTCGCTCCACTACCCCACTCCACCCGGCCCCTTCTCTCCTTCTCTCTGCATTTTCTCCTCTTTTACCTTCTGCCTTGTGATTATCTCCTCTCTGCTGACGTTTAGCATCTGAGAGCTAGATGTGTTTATAGCAGCGGCGCCGCCATCATCTGTCATGGCCCCCCTGTGCCCCAGTGTTTAGACACAGTGGGAGCTGCTCTTTGGTATTCAGTCGCGGTAGCTTCAGAAGTTTGGTCGGTGGGCTGACAGCGGCTGTCATTTCAGCTCGGTCACACTGCCTGTATCTGCGGCTCAGAGGCATTGACCGCACAGACACGCTGACATGGCTGACGAATATTAAATTCAGGGATAATGTTTGTGTGCACGGGAACACGTGATGCAAAACATGGAGTGATGTTCTGATTGGTTCTGTGTGTAGAAATGACACCAGGCTCTGTGTTTGATGTGCAGCGAGCTCTAAGATAACAGCAGGAGGTAGAAAGGCATGCAGTGTTTGCTGACAGCATGTGTGTGTGTGGGTGTGTGTGTGTGGGTGGGTGTGTGTAATGACATTGAAAGATGTGGGTACATGTGATGAAGGTCTGAGGTACATTAGATGTTAGTACAGTTGTTACTGTACAGTAATCAGATGGATACAGTGGTTTATGATTAGAGAGCAAAGAAAATAATTTTGTGTATTTCCATCAACATATTACAGTGGGGAGTTGTAACAATCAGTCATTTAATTAAATAGCTGAGAATGGAAAATTAATCTGAGACTCATCAGAAATATTAAATGAGCAGAATTAGTTTTGTCACTCTGTCTTAAAGCAAACTGTATTTATATTTCATATTTGTGGGTTTTGGGCAACAAAAGATCCACAGACCAAATAATTCAATTAATAAAAAGAGAAAACAAAATGAAAAAATAAAATAAACTGAATCTACTCTTAAACCTGGCTCAATTCCTTATTATTTAATTATTTTAATGGCTCAACTTTCTCTACTTATATTTTTCATTAATGTTACTACATTATTTCATATATTATTTATTCTATTATTGCATCATGTTTTTATATTATTTCATCATTTCAGTCCTTTTTGTTTTGTTGCTACTTCCCGCGAATAACTGATATTTGTATAAACAGCTGTGATTCTGTTCTCCATGTCTTATAAATAAAGTTGGTTTAAAAACAGTCTGGCGTCAGTCTGCGGTTTTTTTGTTTTGTTTTTGTTTGTTTGTTTGTTTTTCTAAATAATCACTTCTTCTCACTCTTTCCTGAGCGAGCGAACCTGCTCAGAAGGTCAAGGGTCAGAGAGCAGAGGTCAGACTCGGAGAGCGCAGAATCGTATCGAATTAGCAATGCTAACGTTAGCCGCAGTGGCAACAGACGGTGACGTCTTTTTAATTTAAAAGGGAAAACAGTGGGAGTTTATCTTTATTATACTCGATATAAAGCTGATTCTAGATGAGTCGTCTTTGTCACCGTGACAGGAAGTGGAGGACCAGAGAAGGCTGCTAACTTTATCAGGTAAGGCACAAAGTTTGGCTTTGACAGCATGAACTTGTTAATAGCCTGGCCCGGGTCCGGGTCCAACATGGGTCCAGGACACAGAGGTTCAGGACTAGCTTTTAAATAATAGATGCGTACCGTTTCGTTGTCAACATTTCCATGGTAACGTGGCTCGCGAGAATTGTGGCAGTTACAGTCAGTTGGAAAACAGCGATTTTCAAAGATGGCGGACGATCACAGTTCCACAGAGCTGAGGGAACTGATCTGTTGGTGTTAATTCTCCACAGGTTTAAGTTAGAAGAGTCTAGCATCACAAACAATGACTGCGGAGTTAGTCTCACATTCATTCTCGCTTATTTTACACAGTTACACCATAATCTAACTAGAGAACATCTGAACTGAGCCAAATCACTGACAGGAACTGGATTATATTGACTGTATTTGACTGAAATTAGCAATAAAATGTGACTAAAAATTAAAATACACTCTCATCAAAAGATTAATGAAAATCAGGTCTCAAAATTAATGCTGCCATATTTGCAATTATCACACTGACATTTATTTGATATTTTGCGGCTTCAGTTCGTCCCAGAGCCAACAGATATTGAACTGAACCAATTAAAACCTGCTGCTGGTGCAGTTTGTGTGTGTGTGTTTGATTGTGAGTGCATGTATTAATGTGTGGGACCATAGCATTAAAGCCTCTGGGAATTATATGAAGTCAACAGGATCAATACTGGGCCTTTTTTCTTTTTTTTCTTTTTTTTTTGCCTGCAGCTGCACAACTACCCCTCACTGTCAATACGCACAGATGCTCTCAAATTGTTCTTTACCAGTTCCCTCCATTTTCTCCCCCGCACACTCACAAATATATCTGCATACAGACACGCTGTGGCTGTCCTGCCTGCTGATGAAAGGAAATAATTTTAATTGCTTTTGTATAATTTGTTTTGTTTTGTTTAGTTTTTTCATTTGAGACCAAAACAAAACCAGGCAGCTTTATGTTCTGGTGCAGTGTAGGTGTGTGAAGATTACCTCACCATGTGAAAATAAATATTTCAAATTCACTCTGTTGACCCAAAACATTGTATTTTCAGTTATTTCTTTTTCAGAAACCTGTTTTTGTCTACAATATTTTTAGATTCAAGTTTTCCACCTGGAAGCATTTATTATAGCTTCAGTTGTGTCTGTTGGCCTTGAAGACTCAACAACATTCATCCTGATAGAAAGCTAAAGTTTAGATTTTTCAGACTGAACATTCTGCTCCTGAATGAAAAGAAGTAAAAAGAAAACATCACTTTGTCAAAAAGAAAGATACAGCTAATTTACCCAGAGAGACGATCGATTCAGAGAAACTTGTTCACCTCGACCTGACTGAACTTTAATTTTAGTTTGTCTTCAGCGTCAGTGTCAGCCATGTGTTTCTACAAACATGAGACCAAACTGTAAAACAGCCCACAGGACTTTAGTAACTGTGTTATTTGTTTATTTAGCTTAAATGGAGAATAAATCATCTTTTACTCGCTGCTAGCATTAGCGTTAGCAACATGGCCACCTGCTTCAGTCTGGCTACTGTCCAAAGAAACAACTGTCAAAGTCTTTTCACACTGGAGACGTTTTTGTTTGTTTGTTTGTTTGTTTGTTTGTTTGTTTGTTTGTTTGTTTTTGTGTGATTAATTTACACATCGATGAATCTTTCCAAGCTGTTGTTATTGTTCTCAGTACTTTCACACACAACATAAATATTACACAGTGGAAAAGCAGTGGTTTTTGGTTTTTTTTTCTGTAAGAGGTCTAAACTACAGTGGTGGTAAACCAACATTTACTTCATAAAGTTGAAAACTGAAAACTTTTTTTTGTCACTTTAATTTTTATTCAACTTAAATTTGTAGATTCCTGAACTTATATGTAACACAGCAGCGTTAGTGTCGGTCTCTTGTACACAGACACTGATTTGGCTCTGTGACTTCCTCTGCTGCTACTTTAAAGGTGGGACAACATTCTGCCTTAGTGCCTTTTATACAGAGCAGCGAGTCAGGATTATGAACAGGCTGTGTAGAAGGGACCAGAGCTGATTCCAGAGTAAGACGTGTTTTTGTGTTTTTGTGTTTTCGCATAGTACATGTCATTTCATAGTTAAATATTGGCTCCGAGGTTGAACACCTCATTATATTACCTGAACAGGTCGTCCATCTCCGTCAGATATTTTTAATCTTTCCAACAGGAGACAGGGAAGACACAGATTTTGACCTCAGGAGGCCTGAGATGCAATTTAACCAAATAACTGTGCTGAATCAAAATAAAGGTCTGAGAGCTCAGGCAGGTCCATCCACTGATCTACTGTATGTATTTAAAGTATTCATAGATAAAAGCCACAGCGCAGCTATTGCTTTTATTCCCTCCCAGTGTCTGCCTCCCCTCTGTCAACTATAATTGTATAGCAGTCATAGCATCAGTCCTGGGGTCTCAGAAGCACATTTAAAAGCTGGACTGTATCCATAACTACCACCCAGACCGCCTGTGTCAGGAAGTATTTCTGTGTGTGTGAGTGTGTGTGTGAAATAGCTGCTGTCAGGACTGGGGGTTGAGATAAAGGTGAAAAAATAAAGGTGCATGTGAGGAAGCGATGGATAGACATGCAGACAGACTATCAATCAGGAAGACAGATGGAGAGACAGGCAGAGAGAGTGATAAACAGATAGACAGGGAGATAGACGGGGAGGCAGAGACAGGTAGACAGACAGTCCTCGCAGGTCTCACTTTGCATAAAAGCCGTAGGAACACAAGGGGAGTGTTAAAAAAAGTTAAAAGAGAAAACCTAATTAATGTTATCTGTGTGTCCCTGTGGAGGAGAGTTGAAATTAAATTAAATTAAATCACTGTCTGCTCAGCAGAGGGAGTGAGGAAGTCCCCAATTACAGCTCAGAGCTTTGTAACCTTACGAACATGTCTCACATTGATACCGCTTCACAGGTGTGTTTGTTCCTATAGGTGTGTGTGTGTGTGAGTTTTATAAAACAGAAAGCAGAGCAGGTGTAGCCTGGTGGTAAATTTATCTTCTTCTTAGCTTTAGAATACCTCTCAAAGTTGTTTAAATGTTAATTTGTGTGTTCTTTGTTGTTTTCTGTTGAGTGGAACGTTGTTTTGGAGCCTCAGTAAAATATAAAGTAGATCTGAAGTGGATGTGACTCGCTGTGTCAGAGTTTGGTCACACGGTGGCAGCGTCGAGTAAAATTACTGTTACTTCATCGAGCACATTTCGGGCTTTTTTTCTGTTTTTGTGCAGACAGTCCTGGAGATTTGTGTGATGGACAGTTCTGTGGAACGATTCAATCAACCTACGATTTGGTTCGATGGTCAATATAGGACTCAGAGTTTGGTACAGAGTTAATCAGCTCTAAAGCTCGTTGGTTAGGTTCAGTTTAAGCTGCAGGAGTTTGCGAAGCTGCTGTAACATGTTCTGCTGCCACAGAGGGAATAAAGGTGTCTACAGACATCTGACTGAACAGAACCTGAAGCAGCTGAACTGCAGTTCAGATCTGTTCACTTTAAGTCTTGTTTTACCAGTGTTATTTTGTACGATGCACAGCGATCACTCACTGAGTGAGTAAAGGATTACTTCAGGACACAGAGCCCACTTCATCAGTCACATTGCAATACAGTTTTTCAGCGTCACGATGAGTATCGCCACGTTTCCTGAATCACTATGTATCATGCCACGGTGCAACATTAATGTCCTGTGGGGTCGACAGTAACACATCTCACAACATGCAGCTTAATTCTTCCCAGTCTACAGTGTAATTTCTCACACTAACAGTGAACCAGTACAGTCTGTATTGACACATACACGTTCGTACTTGGTATTTTTCTGACCTTGAAATGCTTTTTGCCGTCTGTGTGGTATTTAGTTGTCCAGTGCAGAGTGGGGAGGACGAGTGGGAGGAGAGCCACAAAGAGGCTTGTTGGTATTTAGGTGGAAAATGGATGACGCAGAGCACTGTGATGTGAACACACAGCACCACAGGTCTGCAGACAGAGTCAGGTGATGTGGAGGCTTTAGTTTACCTTGTACAGGGATGTTGGAAGTGAATAATGAAACTGGTTTGGTGAACCAGTGCACCGACTGTTTGGCCCATCTGTGTGGTATTTTGGTGTCGAGTGCAGAGCGACTCGTGCACAGGTGTGAGGAGAGGAGCAAACAGGTGTGAGGTTCATTCAAAGAGTTGGTTTGATTTGACTCTCTGTTTAAAAATACATGTCGCAAACGTTTTCAACAGCAGCATCGAAGCTGCAAGAATCCCAGAGGTAAATGTGCTCTGAGAGGCTTCTAATTTCAACTGTCTAGTTTTCCATGGAGGACTGTAACACTGTAACACTATTCCTTCTGTGTGTGTGTGTGTGTGTGTGTAGACCATACATGTTGTGTGGAAATCGACGCGTCATGTTTCGAGCTTCTTGCCACTGGTGAGGGTCTGATCAATTCAGTGATTGCCACAGCTCCAAACCACCTGAAGCCATCGATCAGAGCAGGTGAGAGTGACCCCCCCTCCTCACAGAGGTCACAGCACCCTGAGACCATTTAGGGTGGATATGATAATGTTAGTGAAAGCAATCATAGTTTCTCAATAATGCAGGTGGGTTAGAGGCAGAGAGAAGTGTTTACCTCTGATTGTATCTGCCTGACGGTAAATTCACTGAAATCATTACAGTCATTACAGTCTGCAGATGTAATTATGGCCACAGCTCGATTCTGCTCAAACACTGAGGTGAAGCTGCAGTTAGTTAATTGTAGGTTGAGGGAAAACTGATTCTCCATGTCCCTCTGAGTGATCCCGCTCATTCTTCACATTAAAAAATACATGCTGTGTGGGCACGCTGACTTGAGTGAGCCGAGGTGGAAGATGAACGTCTGAGCCACGTTTCAAGGCAATCCAGGAGGAGGATTTATCATCTGGAAACAATGAACGTTGTCAGATAATTTGATGAGTAAAGTGCTTGAACCCAGTAATAATCTGTAAAACAGTGGAAGGGGAACTTAACCCAGATATCAGATACTGCACTTACATGTAGTAGTCTGTGTACTCAGTATACTCACTGGTGTAGTGTGTGGATTTTGACACCTACACCACCGTTGTCTCCAATGAAGTGTCCTCTGTCTTTGGCTGCCATTTTCACAAGTTTGAAAATACGTTGGTCCCTCCCTTCTGCCACATAGCCAAGATGGCGACTGTTGAGGGTGAGAAGTTTCCATCGTTCCACACTCAGCTTTTCGACTGTTTTGAGTCTCCATGTGTGAATGGACTCGTGCTCAGAATAAGAAGTTTGAGTGAGGACGTACAGGTGAGATGCAGCCTGAGTGTCATTCTCCTCAGCCCAAGCTGGACTTTGTGTTCACTGCTGATTAGCAAATAGCATGCTAACGTGCTAACCTAAGATAGCAAACACTGTAAATATTTTAGCTGCTGATCATCAGCATGTTAGCACTGCCACTGTGAGCATGTTAGCATTAAGCTCATAGAGCTGCAGCAGCCTCTCTGGGTTGACAGGTGTACGTCTCTTTACGTCTGCTCTGCCTCTGGAGGAAGAAAAAAAACCACAGTAAATCTGAAAAACTAACAGAGCCATTTAACAGAAGCAAACTTCAAAGCCGCATAAAATGCACTTAGTCAAAAGTAGCATAAATTGAGGACTCAGATTTGATTTAACTTGATGTGAGATTTAATTTTAGATTTAATTTAAAGAAGATTTGATTTAGCCTGCATGATGGGGCATGAGTGGATATTAGACCTGCAGAGAACTCCCCAGTAGGTGTCTGTATCTTCAGATATAATTACGTCTGTATTAAATGAACAAAGCTGTGTGTAACTGGAAATGACACCTACAGTAAAAAAAGGTTTGAAGACACAGACGTGAATGTTTCCTCTCTGACTGCTCAGCCTTTCCCCTGACATGAGCATGTGATCCAGGTCCGTATGAATTAATGTATTTGATAAGACAAAAGCAATCTGAAGAGCACGCTGCCTTCAGGTCAGAGACAGCTGAAAAACCATTGTAATAAGAGGGATGTAGAGAGTCTGTCAGCTGCAGCAGTGAAATGCCTCCAGCTGATTAAAGAAAATGCAACAGTCTGATTCCAGCTGGAAACATCATGTACTCAAGTAATGCCTAAGTTTAATTAAATCTGTAACCAACACCAGGCTGCTGCTGCTGCAAAAAAGACACCAAATGTCTGTGTTTCTGTTCACATCAAAGTGGACGCTTTTGAAAAACTAAACGTAACCTGGAGACACACTGAACACACAGTTTCCAGGGAGTAATTTTAAGACAAAGTTCATTCTTTTTCTACATCAGCGAGCACTGTCAGGATGGACTGCTCCCACCACTCCTCCTCTGTGGCGTTTCCAGGCTGAAACAACAACTCTGGACAAATACAAGAACCAGAAAATTACACAATTCTACAATTTGACACAATGATCTGTTACATATTTTCCAACAGTTAAACCAGGTGGTAATCTGACTGAGCACATACCTGTTCTCAGGTCATTTTGGATGCTCTGCAGAGTCCAATTTTACCGCCTTGTCTTAGACTCCTGGCTGCGCCCATGTTTGGTAATCCTCTCAGGACGATGGCTGACTGACCCATTACCATTTCCTCCCAGTAACACTCATGGGAAGCACAAAGCTCCTTTTTTAACAAGCTAGCAGTCAGACATTTTTTCCTGGAGAAACCACCTGACGTTAAATCTGTGGTTATTTTTACCAGGTCTGGTTTAGAACAGAATCCTGCAGCTGGTCTCACACAGGAGGTTTATCTCCAGATTTTCATATTTGATAATCCACTCGGTGACCACATTTACTCTCTTCTTTAACCGCTTCCAACCACAAGCTAACAACAACAGTACTCTGCAAACAGCCAATCAAATAGCAGGTAGCAGCAGGTAGAGTAATTACAAATAACAGCAGCAGCCGAGGATTTTTTTATGTCACGAATGAATCCAGAATGATTTTACTTTCTAAGTTACTCAGTGCCAATAAAACCACACTTCCCTACCACACTTGCCGCAAATGATCCATCACCTCTAAATTACTACTCTCTTGAAGGCTGTTTTCTGATCGTGCTGCGAGCCTGTTCACATGAAAGAGGGTTCATAATCACTGTTCAATCAACATCAATGGATCAAAAGCTGCTTATTCAACATGAGATGAAAGATGAAACTGTGGTGAGATGTGTCTCAGCAGCAGTGTGAAAATATACAGAGCATAAACACGGAAGTGATGAAGTGATCAAATAAAAGTAAACAGCTATAGAATAAAACACACATAATTACACCATACCAATACTAAGAAACTGTTTGTGTTTGTTTGAGCCGCTGCCACTTGATTGGCTGATTGGATAATTGCAAGAATAAGCAGGTGTACAGGTGTTCCTAATAAAATGCTCAATGAGAGTGTAGTAACAGTAAAACACAACTCAGAATACTTAAAAGAGAAAAAAGAGAAAAGGCACCAATTAACACGTTCCACTTTATGAATAAATGTATGAATATTTCGGAGTCAGTCTCTCCAACCTGTGGATCTCTTTGATCTCAGGTCAGTAATCTGCTGTACGTGGATCAGTTTGTCAACTCAGAGATCTGTAGTCCAGGAATATAATGCAGAGTCAAGTGAATAATGCTGCAAAGGTTAAAGGTTCAGGTTGACAGAGAACTGATATTTAAAACTATTTAAAACAAGACATCACCTTCACAAACCACATGTTGTGTTCAAGCACCTCCCGTTTCTGTCAGTTTCAGTGCAGAAAGTATTTTGTACTTTATATCAAGAAGAAATGACATGTATTCCATCACAGGCCAGTTAATTAAGTTGTTGTTGATTGTCTGCTTATAAGTTTAAGATAAACCATCCTCCACCAGCACACGATGATTGTTGATCACAATGTTGAACATAGAAATATTCCATAACAAGTAAAGATGTACACTAAAAATGTAACTCAAGTTAAAGCCCATATTATACACTTTATTTCTGACAGTTGTACGCCTCAGCTAACCAGTGAAGTTACAGTTTACATCCATCTGTCCAGACTCACGTAGTGAAGAGGAGGAGTACTAACGTGTCTGATTCCAGTGAATAATTTGCTGTCTTCACTTAGAGACAGTTATTATTAATGCAGTATTTTGTTATGACTAGCCTATGGATCCTAGAACAGGTCACTGGTGATCTTGACTTTTGACCTTTGACAACAAAACTTCGTCCTTGAGTCGATGTGAACCTTTGTATCAAATCTGAAGAAATTCCCTCCAAGTGTTACTGAGGTATCATGTTCACGACAGTCGTCACATCGGTCCACCCAGTTTTCATGTCTTCCTCTAATTGATGTAATAAATTGCGTGAATGTATCCAGCAGAGAAAATGAGTCCTCGCATTCTCCGCACACATCCTCCTGCTCGTTCTGATAAAATGGAGAATGATTCTGACTTGATTTGAAGCGCTGTTTAGTGTTAACCTCTGGCCTAACGTCCCTCTGAACGGGCGCTGATTCCTCCTCTAATGACTGTGGGTGTGATTCATTTCATTCCGCAGCACCCTAATTGTTCCCCACTAATGTTGTCCAATCACGCTATCGCTGATGTATCCTCTGACTTTGCCTCATTAATCAGTGTTAATTATAATTGCCTTTTCTAGTGGTTGCTGTAATTGAATTAGCGCCAAGAGACCAAGGTAAAAGAGGTCAGTGTTGCGGGAAGTTCAGGTTTGTGTTGCTGTGAGAGAGAAAAAGAGAAGCAGAGGGAGAGAGGGCAGTAATCAGAGGGAGATGAAGAAGTTTAAACGAGGAATGGAAATGAGAGTGGACGAGTGGAGGGCATGTAACAGGGAGGATGATGAGAGGGAAAATCATGACAGACTAATCCTGGAGCTGTCGGAGACTTTGCTGTTCATTGTGTTGTAAAAGTGATTTCCCAGCAGACTGCATCTGGTTTGGGCTGTCACACTTTCTCTACTTAATTTTCACACACAGGAACATTTTTCTCTTTGGCAAACAAAATGTTCCCCTCTCTTTGTGAATTTCATCCACATATCTGCTTCTCACTTGTGTGAGTTTCAGCCACAGATCAGCTTCTATTCAAATATTGCAATAATATTCAATCATTTTCAGTCCCTCTGTTAAAAATACATAAATAATACGCAAAGCAGCGACTTTGTATGAGCTCTTATCTCCAATGCTTCCTGTGTCTTGTGATGTGAGGATGATTGCTTTACAGCCAAACTGACGCGGCTGTAAAAACTCTCCCAGTGTTTGTGTTTGAAATCTGGCAGCAGCTGACGCTCGGCTTTAGGCTAAGATTTCAAGCAGATCCAGGCAGCATGTGCAGAAAACTTGTATGAAGCACACTGAATTATAATGAAGCAGGACAGTCATGACAGCTGGTTATTAAACCCAACACGTGTTGCAAAGAGAATGAGATATTCAGCCAATAAAATGAGAATTGAACATTTTGATTAATGGGGGAGTGGCAGTATTTTCACACCAATGTGTGTGTACAGCAGTCTTTGCGGTTTGCAAGTTGTATTGGTTCAAATCATGTTGTGCAGGCACCCTGAAATAATGAATATTTATGTAGAATATTACAGCTAACTTCTGTATTAAAGTTCAGACAAAACATGGATGATATCACTAAAAAGTTTTCATTAATAACACTAAGTTTAAATCTTGTATATTCACTCTCTTATCTCTATAATTCCAGTTTAAACTCCTCCAAAGGGTTCGCCTCCTGTCAGACAGGGACACCACCTCCAGGGTTAATCACTGACTTCTCTCCTTCACATGAAGTGTCTTACTTTCACTTCTGGGGGGGGCAGTTTATGTGGTTGTGTGACAAATCACTTTCCCATGATGAGATTCATAGTTTGTGACAGGAAGGAAATGTTTGTTTCACAGGAAGTCAGTTAATTGCTCTAATCCTGCCTCCAGGAGAAAGAGTGACGTTATAACTGCAGTGTTGGTGGTGAGATCCACGTCACTGGAGTTTCATTAAGACCAGGACACAACAGAAGGAAACCTACTCTGATACTCTGATACAACTACTCTAATACTTCTGACCTGCTCTGATGCATCTTGACACAGGTATAGACAGAGAGGGATGGACAGATGGATTGAAGGATGAAACAATAAAGAACGACAGACAAACGGACAGCTGAATAGAGAGATGGAATAATGGACTGGTTAATAAATGGATGGACAGACAGACTGGAAGAAGAACAGACAGATAAAAGTAGATGGGTGGATGAACAGAAACATGAGCAGTTGGATGAATGGAAAAGACAGATAGATACACAGACAGACAGACAGACTGGAGAGGCGGACAGACTTTTCTTCTGGTCGTCCTCCATCTAAATGACTTGTATTTTTACGGCGGCTGACGTACTGCTCTGTGTGACGACCCGCTTCAGCTCCTTTGATCTCTGTTGGCAAATTTGCGGTAATGAGGGGGCTGCACGGCGCCCTTTGTTACAGTCTGCTGGTTGGATGAACACATCTCAAATTGAACGTATCATCCAGTTTATTAGAAGGAGGAAGGGGCTGCTGCTGCCTGATGCCTGCTCATGCTTCATGCTGCTGAATACCTCCACACTGACATATGCAGATACTGAAGTACATTTAACCTGACAACCTGAGTAAATATCAGTACTTTACATATATATTTCCAGCTTCAGGCTCATAGATCTAACAATGTTTGCTTTTGTAAAGTGCAGCTTTATTTTCAGCCTATGAAATGATTATGAAACACATGTGCATGGATCTCTCTGATCCACAAATGGATGTTGTGTTTAAGAGCTGATGGACAACTGGGACATCCACATTCAGTGGAATTTCAAAACGGGAATGGTGTTTTTCCCAAATGATGAAATAGCTCGTGAACCTTTGCTTTGACAATATTTAATGATGTATTTTTACTTGTTTCTTTAATCTGACTTACTACAAATTCACTGACTTCACATCAAGTTCATAAAAGTTGCCTTATAATTATTGGGTTTCCATCTGTGTGTTTTTGGAAAATATGAATCATGTGACTTAAACATCACGTCACTTCTAGTCTCCTCTTCTTCTGCAGTGGTTTAAAGGTGCTATATGTAAGTTTTTGCTGTAGCTACATAGCTAACATTAGCATGGACAGCTGTTTACTCACCAAGAGCTTCAGCCACCGTTGTGTTATGTTAGAAAACATCCTCTGAGCAGAGCTTCTTCATGTTGGACTAACTGAACACTACACTGACTCACTATCATAACGTGGTAGCCTTTTTAAAACAGGACAGGCTGGGGCTAGCATGTTAGCATGCTAACTTCAGCAGAAGTGATAGAAAAAACAAGAGTTAGCATAGACAGCTGTTGGTGAGTAAGAGAATAAAGTTTGATTCTGAACTGGTCAGTAAACAGCTGTTAATGCTAATGTTAGCTCGATAGCGATCGCAAAAACTTACACATTTACACCTTTACGTAAAAGTAGCACCACCACCATATTTGAATAACAATATTAAATGGAAACAGTTTCCTTTTCCTTTAGCAGATTTTCTCACAGTTTGGTTAAAATTTGCACCAAACTTGGATGGAAACCTAAAACAGACCTCTCCATCAACTGTATAATGATTCTGAATGCAACACTTGGGTATTTTTACTCTTCAGTTTTCATGTCTTTATATAAACGACCTGAATACTTCTTCCACCTCTGATGATCTGTTAAAAATGAGTCAGATGTTACTGAGCCATATTAGGAATGACTGACAGATCAGATATTCCTCGTGAACCTCACAGTGACCTAGTTTATTCTGTGCTTTATCCAGATTTGATGGACAGTCTCTGTTTTCATTAATGCCTGGTTTCAAATTCAGCTTCTGACAGCAGACTGCATCTGTTGAAAAGGAATCTAGTCAGAGGAGTTTATAATGAAAGTGTTGATCCAGTTGGACCTGCTGACATCTCACAGGGTAGTTAATAGCTAAATTAGCTAAATTAGCTATAATTCCAAACTAAAAATACACATAAAGAACCAGCAGGGCTTCTTTTACTGTGCCTCTACTGACTCAGATTTGGGCTCATGTTCATTGTACAACTCTGAGTCCTGTGCTCAAAGAGGTTGGGAGATTATTCATGAACCAAAGTCATGACTGACTGCAGCACATCAGGACGTTATCAAAATTCATTTCAAAGACGACGAGAAGCGATGCAGGAGACGTTGTCCACACACAGAAAGCTGCGAGCTCTCAGATTTAATGATGCCATGATTAATCACTGCAGTCGTTTTTTCAGTTCTCTGGTTGCAGTTTCTCAAATGTCTCTGTTTTCTATCATTGTAAACTAAATGTCTGTTTGGGGTTTGGACTGTTGGTCGGACATGGAATCTGACAAGGTCACTTTGTGTTGGAAAGTGGTGAGAACATAAGATGAAAAAACATTTTTTAAACAGTCTTCAGCAAAAGTGATTTTAGAAATTGTGAAAGGAGGATCAGTATGAAGTCAGAGTAGATAATAGCAGCAGGAAAAAACTGCATTAGGACAAAACAGAGACAACCAGAGGAATAATGTCAATAACTTAAGCTAAGCTAAAGGTAATAAATCAACCTTTAGAGGTTAAGTTAAACTGCTCTGTCCTTTCAATGCAGCTACTTTTTCTAACAGAGAAATTAGAGTTCATGAGCTTGAGTTCATGAGAATTGTTACATCCCCTAATAAACAGGACCTTTGCTCTGCAGCAGATAATACAGCCTGAGACACTTTAACACTGACAGCTATAGACATTTCTTAAAGCACTCTCATTTGTTAGTCATCATTTCTTGATCCAAGTTATTTTTCAGAACATTTTTAACAAATTATGTTTTTCAGAAGTGATGAAATCAACCATTTCCAGAGTTTTCTGACATTTAAAGACTAAATAATTAATGGACTCTACAGCTGTCGGAACAAACCTGGTTCTTATTTCTTATTAATGAGGATTTGCCTTAAATGATAGTAAACTGAGCATCTCCTGTAGTTTCTGATGTTTACAGACCAAATAATTCAGCATATAATCAGAAGATTTTTTTTTCCCTGAGCCCAAGGTGATGTCTTCAACTTGTTTTCTTTGGAGAAATCAGCCGCATTTAACAAATGTTGTTATAATAGCTGCCAGTTAATTTGCTGCTGCTCAATAAAATGTCAAAAAACAGAAAAAAAAATAATTCCACTCTTGTTTCGAAACCAAAAATATTCAGTTTACTGTGAGGACAGAGCAGAAACCCTGTCATGGAAATAATGGTCCTGTGGTGATTCATTTTCTGTTGATTGACAAATCGATGAATTCACTAATCTTCATATTTACTTTGTGCACTTTAACCTGGCGTCCTGCAGACTGGGAATCACTGGTTTCTTCCTAATGTATGACCTGTGTCTCACTGTGGGACCGTTAACGTGTATTTAATGTGTTTGGGCCGCGCGCTGCATCACCCCGGGTCATCGTGCGTGCGCGTGGGGTGCTTGTTAGACACCTGGTGAGAGGAAGGTGAGGGAGAGTCGGTGATAACGGTGCCTCCTCCGGTGCTGACACGCGCCTTGAGAGTGTTGCTATATGTGTGTGTGCGCGTGCGTGTGCGTGCGTGTGTTTGGGGGGAGGAGGGGGACGGTTTCTAGGTTTTCCTCAGTGGTCGCCTCAGTGGGTTTTTGAAGGAGACACGAGCGGACGCACGAGGCAGCTGGAGTGGATTAAGAGCAATATTACCGGGAGACGCGCGTGCCATTACGCGTCAGGCTGCTCCGCTGTGGAGTAAATCGATCTAACTAACCCACATACAGATATTATTAACATTAATATTACTCCTGATCATATTAATGTGAGCGTGCAGAGGAGAAGAGGAGCGCGGGAGCGACGGTCTGTCGTCCTCCGGTTCTGAGTGTGAAGTACAGGGACGGTCACGCACCGACCACCGGGGAAAGTTGGAGTAACGCGGGCGGACGGTGAGAGAGGGAGCGCGTGGATGTTTAACGTGTAAGAAGCGGCTGAACTACAGCGAGGAAAGTGTTTGTTTCTCCGTTAATGGACCGACTTCACCGGATAAACCGTGGATACTCAGACACGCGCTGCCTCACCGGAATATGCGGACCTTAACGGACTCTGCGAACGCGTCCCGAGTCTCCGCGCTGGTCTGAGTCTCCCTGAGGAGGGGGTCCAGTCTCCCCGTTTAGACCGTCTCCAGGGGTATTTGCTCGCTCCACCATGTCGGTGGCAGTTTCACCGGTTCCCAGCGTAGAAAGAGAGAGAGAGAGTGAGTGAGAGACACCGAGAGAAAGAGAGAGAGAGAGAGAGCCGGGGTGAACCGGACCGGAGCGCGCGGGAGACCGACCCTGTGTTCATGACTTGTGGGATTACTGCTGCACGCGAGATGATCCTGATTAATGTCATCACTTTGGTGTTTGTGTTGGGTGAGTACACTTTCAGTATCTACACCCACCCGCCCGCACCCCGACGTGCGCGCGCACACACACGCACACACACACACACCCTCTATGCACGTACATTCACAGGTGAGGGCAAAGGGTCTGCAGGCTGTCCACGCGGGATGTTTTGCTTTCTCATTAAAACATCCTTCTGGCCCTCCGAGGATTATGAAGTGTCACCCCCCTCACCTCTCCCTGAACCCCCCAGAGTCTGCTGCGGGTAAAGGTGCACGACTCCGACTGAAACACATTCAGATGGAGGTTTAATACGTCCGAGTTTGTCTGTGCAGTAAAACACCTGAGTAGAATATCTATCCATATATGTATCTGTCTATCTATCTTCCCTCCTTCCTGTGGGCTCGTGGTTGCAGGGACCGTGGAGGCTGTGGTGGAAGAAGTAACTAAACTAACACCTGCAGGGAAATGTACATTTACTCAAGTACTTTACTCAGGATTCTGCGGTACTTGTACTTTCACCTGCGTGTTTCCATTTGAGGCTGTTTTATTATTTCAGAGGCAGATACTGCAGTTACTTTTTACTCCACTAGATGCATCAGTCACCTATAGTAGAATAATATATGATTCTGAAATCAGCTGTTCTGCTTAATAAATACTTTTACTTTAGAGTATTTGTGCACTGCAGTGTTACTCCCAGGATCAGATTGTACTGAAGCAGAGTGCTTGTTTACAGGTGCTTGTTTAGATTTAACCACAGTGTTTGGTTTCAGTTCATTTGTTCATTATTATTATTATTATAGTCACTGTGGGTGTGGATGTGGACTCCAGGAGGCTCTGGTCTGTGCTGTGGCGCTGTCCTTGGTCCTGAAACTGGTCCTGTTTTGCTCCTCAGTCGATCCAGAGGGCTGTTTCATGATTGAGGCTCTTATTTTGAAAATCCTGTCTTGAATTAACCTAACAATCCAAACCAGGATTAACCTGCTTCTTAAAGATGGTTTGGAGCTGATGTCAGCAGACTGAGTCAAGTCCGGTTTAGTTCATGACATCGAGCTCCTGAACGCATCGTCACCATCAACATGTCACGGCAAAAACCGACAGAATCACTGCAGTGAACTGTAGATCAGCAGTGAGCTCAGACTCATCTAAAACCTGCTCAGGTCTTTGGTGTTCTGCTTGTTAATTATGACGTTAGGGGTTTGAGTCCCTCGTGCGTGACAGGAACTTTCTTTGTGTAATATGTACTAAAGATTAACATGTAGATATGGATCTATAAGATGCAACATATGGTTAAACAGCCATCAAACAGGACCTGACCAGGACCAGGTTAGTTTGAAGAGATCCTGACTGGGTCTTATCAGTCTAGACTACCAGTGGTGAATGAATGGATAATGAATTACAGATGTCACTGACCTTGGTGTCTTTGCTAGCAGCTAGCAGTACTGTTTTTTGTGCATTAATGGTCATGAGATACGCTTTTCTGCTTATCTGGAGATTATCTCCATTTTAAAATGAAAAGATATTAGTGTGGATGGAGCCTCAGTCCAAAATGAGACAGTAAAAGACATGGAAGCAAAACGAGTTAACATTAGCATTACTTCCCAAGCAGAGGAGTGAAGTTTGATGCATTTCCTCTAGACTGGTCAGTAAACAACTGGATTTTTAAAAGTTATTCACTGGTTTAAAAGTCATTCACACCACCATGGAACTAGACTTAAAATATCCACCAGTTTAGCATGTGAAGTCCTTTTATGGTCCTAAAATCCCCAAATTCCCAGCCAAAATACAGGAGACGTGACCTGAGCTAGTCCTGTTCCTGGTCTTCCCTCAGCCCATCACAGAGCTGTCAGCTGCAGACAGGTAAACATGCACATCAGACCCAGCAAAGTTTTCTTATCTTGTCCCTGTGACGCTCAGTTAATTGGATTCCACCTGCATGTTGTTGTCACTGTTGTAATGGAAGCTGTTGAACTGCCTGGTGAAGGCCAAGCTCCAACACAGAGACTGATTCAGGGTCGGATGGAGACATCACAGTGTCCAAGGGCAGACATCCACTGGGGCCCCAGAGGAGGTTGATCCTTTTAATGAAATGTAACTTTATTGGAGTTCTGTTTTGTGGCATAGTTTTTAAAGTGGTTGTAGTTTTAAATGCTGATTCTACTTCCTGCTCTTGTTGTGTTATTGATTTTAGTTATTTAGCTGTTTGTTTGATGTGACAACCTCAGCTGATGAAGTTGTTTGGTTCTTACCTCTGAGCTCTGGGGACAAAATGGCTAAAAGTGGACATGTTTGGTGTTTTTACCAGCCAGATTTGGATGTTTCCTTTCATATTTTTTTAAATTTGAGAATCTACCACTGATAATGTTCTTATTTACTGTGGCCATGTTTGGTCTTGTTGCTGCAGTGGGCAGATAAATAATGAATTACAGTAATCTACCTGGGAGGAAAGGGAAGTGTGAATAAGTTGTTGAACATGTATGTGTTGGCATTTTCTTTAACTTTGCCAAGATTGAACGAGACTATTGGTGTGCTGATTGAGGCTGAGGTGCTGATCAAAAACAACTCCTACGTTTCTGGCTGAATGTTTTGAGTTATTTGTCAGTGGTTTATGTAACCACTGTCCAGGCTTTGATGGAAGCAGGACAGCATCTCAGATTGGTTTGATTTTCAGGGCTAAACTAGACGTACAACCGGGTGTCATCAGCGTAACGACGTTAGGACACGGCAGTGAAGTGGTTACGGCTGTGGCTCAGGAGATAGAGCAAGTTGTCCACCAATCAGAAATTCAGAGATTTGATCCCTGGCTCCTCCAGTCCACGTGCCAAAGTATCTTTGGGCAAGATACTGACCCCTAAATTGCCCCCAGTGGTGTAGCATTTGCTGTATGTATAGAACAAGCACTGCGAAGCTCTTTGAGTCATTAGTATGACTAGAAAGGCGCTATAGAAATGCATTTACCATTCAAGATGGCAGAGCCAAGGACTGAGCCTTGTTGGACTCCACATCAGATCTGGAAGAGAAAGTCAACAGTGACTTTAAATACCTGTTTGAAAAGATGAAAACTATTTAAAAACATGGTCACGCTCCTCATCTCATGGACTTCATCAGCAGCTGTCATGGAGGGAGTTGTATTTCTAAATTAATAAAAACTTCATTAATACATTGTTTCACAGCTGATAAAAGCTGAATAAGTCATGTCCTTTGCCATTTGCCTCCTGTAATATTTTGCATAGTTTCCCACAGTGTTTGACAGGAATGTTGTTGTGGATCTGTAGCGGCAGATTTTTCAAAACCTCAGCATGAAGTTTACAACCAGCAGCAGCTCTGTGGAGGTGTAGTTCACCTGCAGAAATACAAGTAAAACGAGAGATTTAAGCAAATGAGCAGCATGTGTCTCAAAATGAAACAGCCAGTCCTCTCAATTAATTTTAATTAATTAATCACAGTGAGTCAATCTGCAGACTCTGCTCAGTATCAGGTCTGTGGAGCAGTGTGAGCAGAGTGGAAATGCAGAGTGGAGTGCAGCGTTTGATGTCAGTGTGTCAGAATTCTGAAGTGGCTGTAAATGATATTTTGTTGTAGTAGCAGTCTGAGAGCTGAACAGCAGCATCAGTGACCAACAAACAGCAGATTCTTTCATCATTGCTGGTGACTTCAGTCGTGCAAATACAAAAACTGTCTGAAATTTGCAGCAAAAATGCCATGTTGTTGCTTCTCACTCTGACTCTTCAGACTGTGGTGTGTGTTTGTCTCACATTGATAAAACCTAATTTAATAACACATGCACATAGCTGACAAAAAACACAACAGCTTAAATAAGCCCCACCCCAACCAGTGACATCATGCATGATGTCAGCAAGAGCAGAAAAAGAGGAAGTGTTTGGTCGCCACCTCTTTAAAAGCTCCTGGAAAACACGGGGGTAAGTCAGACAAACAAAGAAAACATTTACATCAAGGAAACAGGAACTGAACCTCAACAAACAACAAGTGTTTTGATTTTGATGGTAACTGTAACAAAAATAAACACAAACAAACCTGTGAGTATAAATGTTGGAGTCAAAGAAGGAGGCAGCCTGCTCTGAGACCTCCTGCTCCTCCTCTCATTTAGATTTGCAGTTTTTGTGTGAAAATAGAGAAAGTTAGAAATGTCTGTGTTTATCTGGAAACATGTTAACACAGCATATGAGCCCAGCAGAAAATATTACAGCCATCAGAGCCTGTGAAAGCCCAACAAATGAGCTCTGTTTTTTGGCCTATATTTATTAACATTTTTCCAAATTGTCCCTGGTAAAAGCTGCTGAATTATCTGTGATCAGCTCCTGTTTGCAGTGTAGCCATGGATGTAGAGACAACTCTCACTGAATGACTGTGATACTGCAGAAAACTTCAAGATGTGATGATTGTGAATGAAGCTCTGCAGCCTCTGTTTTCTCTGAGGTTTGTTCTGGATGGACATCAGAGATAATGACATCCTGAGGAAGTGGAAGTCACTCTGAATCACATCAGCATGTGTTTCACGTCTGTGTGTTCAGATCTGATTATTTTTGACCCCTTAGTGTTTTCAGAAGTGTACACTTTCAATATTTTGTGTATTTTCTGCTCAAAGCGACTGACTATGGCTCTCACACCTTATTTTGGGATGGCAGTGTGATGCTGCAGCCTCATTGTCATCGTCTTGAAGCAGAGCTCTGATATGTGTCCATTAAATTGGTTTTGGCTGTGAGCTAAAAGCAGCCTGGCACCGACGGTTTCTCCTGAAGAGACAGACAGTGAGAGTTTACAGAAGCCAAAACAGAGGGAAGTCACACAGGGAAGCTCCGGGGTTCAGCAGTTTGTGTGGTGTGAAGGAGCCCCACACAAACTGTAATGACACTGTTTCATGATGGCTGAGGCGCAATTTCCTACGACAGATTCGGTTTGTAAAATGCCAGACTGACTTCCTCTGCTCCTCTCTTGGCTTATATGAATGTAAATTTACTGGAAAGTCAGACTCCCAGGCTTCACTGTGTGCTGTGGGTTTGTAGTGAAACAGCAAATTTGATAAATAAAACTAACAACAAGTTATTTGACGTGACATTTAGCCGAAAAATGTGCATCACATACAGTTCATGAAATAAAACTCCTTTTGAAAACATAAAACACCTGATTTTATAGGTTCAACACTACAACACATTTACTCCACAACTACACTTTAGAAGTCAGAGATAAAATAGGAAATATAACAGTGGACATGTTCGATAAACAGATTTAGTGTTGATGCTTTGTGTATTCTCTCACACAGACGTGACAGATGACACTGAATGAGCCTTATTAGTGCTCTAATCCCTCATTCCTGTGCATATATTCTCTCTCCTACCCCCCACCCCCCTCCCAGATGTGTGTGTGTGTGATTCAGAGCTGGGCCCCCCCGGGTGGAGGGAACCTCTGGACTGCGTCCGAGCCTCTGAACTGTGCAACCAAAACAGCCAGTGCAGCTCACGTTACCGGATCATGCGCCAGTGCCTGTCTGGTGGGGACAAGGAGCGCAGTGCCATGCTGGCCTCCAAGGAGTGCCAGGGAGCGCTGGAGGTGCTGCAGGACTCTCCACTGTATGACTGCCGCTGCAAGAGAGGCATGAAGAAGGAGCTGCAGTGCCTGCAGAACTACTGGAGCATCCACATGGGCCTGACTGAGGGTAAGCCTCCAACACTGAGCCGTGTCGAGAGTTAATTAAGCCTCCTGCTGCCTGTTGATTTCTCCTCGTGTTGTGAGCTGGCAGATGAAACACAACAACTTTCTTGGTGTTTTTGTGAGAACTTCACATATGCCGGGGTCAAAGACGGCTCTGCATTGATTGTTGTGTGGGTGCCGGTTTGAATTTCGCCTGAAGTGCGAAGAAGGACAAAGATGTGAAGAAAATAAGTACGTGACTGTTGCTTTTGCTTTTATTTTAAGGGGAAACTCCACCAATTTTCCACCTCAGTGTCTGACAACAGTGGTATGAGACGTTCAGTGTCTCCAGAGGAGCTGTGTGAAGTCTGATAAATGTCCTCAGGTGATGTCACCTGACTCAGCATCAGTCAGGTCTGAGGACTACGTCTGAAAAGTATAAAAATCTGGAGGTGCAGAGTTAGAAAGACGTGAACTTAGCAGAACCTCCACCTTGTCTCTGCTGCAGGCTACAGGCTCCAGCTACTAGCTACTAGCATAACACACCTCTATGTACCACCCAACTGTTCAGGTCCTGGTGCATTGTGGGTAATGTAGGCAGCAGGTGTAGAGTAAAAAAATATCTCTGGTTCTGTTGCTTCGATTCTGATCCTTCTTTTTTAAAAACTGAGTCCAACAACAGAACGCTAAATGAGTGGAGGACGTCTTTAACAGCTGTTTGTGCTGCTGTTGTCATAATGTGCTGTGGGACGTTTAAAAGAACAAACAAGCACTTTTCATGAAACGTTCTCCTGCTGCAGAGCTGCTGCTGTTTCCAGTCACCCCAGACACCTGGCTAACGCCTTTGGTTGGTTCAGGTCCCACTGCTGGTCCCGTACTGTGTTCTGTGTGTGTCAGCACTGACGATAAGGCGCACACACATGCAAACACTGACACTCACACACACACACACATGCACAAATGCACACAGGCTGTTGGCTGGCCTAGTTTGGGTCTCAGCAGTGGCAGAGCTCATTAAGAGCCTCTCTCTTTGTTCTCCATTCCACTAAGGATGTCTCTGTAGTGCCAGCAATGCTCGCAAAGCCCCTGCATCGCACACTCACACTCACACAGGCACGGACACACACACACACACTTGGCGGCCACACACAGGACATACATATAAGCCAAACAAAGTTGCAGTGTACACATTGAACACATTGTCTCAGTTGTCTGTAACACTCAGCGTGATCTGCAGCAGAGTAGACTTCAAGGACATGCAGTGTGGTGCGTTTAAGTGTCTCAGAGCTGTGGTGTGTTTATGTGTCTCGGGTTGCGGTGTGTTTAAGTGTCTGTGTGTCAGACAGACAGACAGACAGACAGACAGAGGAGGCTGGAGGAGGATGCAGCTGAAGATGTTGATCATTTAATTAATCACTTTAAAATAACATTCATGTTAAAAGTTGAGATGGAGCTGCAGCGTTCATTCCTCACCTTAGAGATGATAGTTGACCAACACAGCCCAGTCTCTGACCAGCTGTTGGTGGTTGAGGTGCATTGTGGGTAACGTAGGCAGCAGTTTTTGACAAGGAAGAAGAATGATCCTGTCCATCACGAGTCTTCATGAGTCTAATAGTGGAAATACAGAGAGAGATGCTTAGTGTTGTATTGTTTTTTTATTAGTGTGTGTGTGTGTGTAAAAAGACGTCTGACTGATCTGTGACTGTGTGTCTGCCTGCAGTGTTTTTACAGTGGAGGTGACAAATCTAATTTGCAGCCTTCTGTACAAATGTGTCTGTATATTACGGCCTGTTTTTCAGGAAATAATTCATGAGAATATTTGATGGAAACCTTGAGAATATTGAGTGAAAACAGTGAATATGAAATGAAACCATCCGACTCTAAAAGCAGACACGGTTGTCTCTGTGTCTCAGTCTAATTGGACAGATTCATTTTCTCCTAAAACCTCAAACAGGATGATGATTTAGACCGATCACATCTGAAGCTGTGTTTCTGTCGGACAGTACGAGCAGAATAAACGACTCGACTCCATGAATAAACACAAATGTTCCAAAGGTCCAGAGCATCAGTTTGATTACAAAGACACTTCAAATGAACTTTATTTCTCTGTCTGCTGCATGTTTAATTACTCTACAGACGATTTTATATACAGCACATCTCACAGTTTTCCAGCTTTATTTTCTTTCATGTGACAATGAGGAAAAGAGTTTTCCCTCTGCAGCTTTTCTTCTGTGTCTCATTCATGCATGAATATTTAACAAGGCAGAAGAGGATTTGTTGGCTTTTCAGCTTAAAACTTATAACAGAATCCAGACAGAGAGAGCAGGTGAGACTGAAATAATTCACAGGTTGTTTTTTTTCTTTGTCCAAGGTTAAGGATCTGTTGAAGTGGAGCAGATGAGAATAACAGAGTTTAGAAAAGGTATTAAAATTCCAAAAAGTTCTGGTCAGTATTAGAAAGCAGCTAGCTGAGGTATTAAGACAAAGTTATGAAACACAGAGATGGTTAAAAAGTGTCACAAATAACGACCTGAAATGTGTCCACACAGACTGAACAGTGATGGTTAATCAAGTCTTTTTCACGCTCATTATTCTGGAGTTCACTGAAATGACACTGAGATTTGAAACAGTCTGATTTATTTGTTTTTTATAGAAATGCTGTCTGTGCTAAACACTGACTGTGGAAGCAGAGAGGTTTGGATTAATCACGGTCGACACACGAGTGAATAAAAAAGTTCAGTGTAAAACTGGTTCTGAAGCAGGTTTTGGGGTTAAAGCAGAGCTACTGCTTCTGTCCAGCAGAGTGGACGTCAGAGTGCTGTGTAACCCCACAGACAGTCTTAGCTTCTGATTACAAAGGCCAATCAGGACTCTGCACTCTGGGGACAACATCTGCTATTACTTGATCAGGGGTTAGGTTGAATTCTCGAAACTGTCATTAATCACTGACCTGTTTTGTAAAAGACGAGTTTGTGCAACAAGAATGTGCCAGTTCCTATTAGCACACACTTTGAAATGAATGAATTAGGAAAATAAAATGACAACAGTTGCAACAGACTCAGCCGATCACTGACAGCTGATATATCCATCCATTCGCCCCAACCCGAGTTTACACCCCGCTAACATTTCTATTTCAAGATACTTCACTGTTTCGTTCATTAAGTAGCCAGTGAACAGGTAACAACACTCTCTGAGCTAACAAGCTAGCTCACTGCTGAGTTCACTAACAAGTTCACACAGTTTGTTAAAAACGTGCAGCTGTGGCTCAGGAGGTAGAGCAGGTCGTCCACTAACCAAACAAATAAATCTAAATATAAAAATATCTGAAAGAGGAGCTTCAGTAAAACTGGACGCTGACACAGAGCTAATAAGCTACGATAGCTTCCTCCGTTCTCCTTCTGCTCTGTCAGGACAGGAATTCACTGATGCCTTAATGAAGTGATTTCTCAAATTAACAACCAAAGTACATACTGCAGTACGTGTGAGCAGCACGTTGTACCTGAGCTCCAGCCAGACTGAGGCTGGAGGACAGTGACTCATCAGTCAGTGAAACAGACACCTGAGAATTCACCTGAGGGTTGGTTATAAAAGCTGAGTTCACTGTCACTGCCCGAAGACTTTAAACAAAAGCAGACTGACTTCTGTTGCTTTATTGGTACATTTTATATAATGTCACATCTCCTTCAATGACTTCTGGTTAATTCAGAGAGTGATGATTACCAGCAGAGGTTCCACTGAGTCTGTGATTTCCCAGCAGATCCTCAGAGAGCAGCGGAGAAGGTGTTGAAGGGGAGGGTGGAGATGACTAATGAGCTGAGGGACAGGAAATTGATTGTGGGTGGAGAGAGCGGAGTCTGGCGACGCAGAACTAAAGTCGTTCCTGCAACCTTTTCTTCTTTGTTTCTTTTTCTTATTCTTTCCATGAGGGCCGCCGCTCGGAGCAGAGCAAATCCTCATGTTGAAAGGAACAGAGCGGTGTGAGACACAAACTCATTAAATTTCAACCCACCTGTTTTCATGTTCTTGCTGTAACAGAATGAAGACTGACAAAGAGAATCTCTTTGCACTCAGCTGCGGTGGAAAAGTTGGCAAATTTCTAAAACAAAATATCCATGAGGGTCACTGAAACGTGTTCACACAGCGTCCACTCTGCTTCAAGGACAAGAAGGTCATACTGTGCTTCACTGCACAGGTAACAGTCGGCTTAGCATCCTGGGTCTGCTTCTAGCAAGCCGGGATGCTAGGTTTACATCTAAGCTAGTATAATGTTTGCTAACATGTCAGTCAGACCTCAGCCTCTGTGCGGCGTCGTGAAAAATTGACATCAACAGTCAAAGCCATAAATAAGTAGCTGTCATGAGCTAAGCAGCTAAACTGGGTTATCTTAGATAAAGAGAATCGTCTAATCTCACATTCTGAGACACAAAATAACCGACCCTCTTTCAGTCTGGGTGAGGTGAGGGCTTTTAAATGTCTGTGTCCATAATCTGTGGCTGTAGGATGTTTGTTACAGATGTCAGCTGTTTATTGATATTATTTCATATTAGCATATTTACTGAATAAACAATGTAACCTGGGAGTTAGATGATGTGAACCCGACCCCCAGATGAAGGTGTTCAGAGGTTCAGCCGGCGTCGCTGTGTCTGACAGAGAACTACCTCGTCGCTGTTTAAGAGTCAGTTTTCATTTTGCTCCAAATTCTGGATTCATCACTTCCTGCGTGCCAAAAAGATTTTCCACCCTCCTGCAGAACGTCGTCGGCAGCAGACTTTCATTTAGGTAAACAGGCTGAATCTATGACATCTCAATTAGGAGGCGTGAGATGCTCGGCTCTCTTCTCTGCTGCCCTACTTTATACTCCAGCCTGATAAAACGCCTGTTTTTAAATATAAATCTGCTCTTATCCAGCTTCATGCCCTGATGCTACAAAGCTCATCATCCATCCTAATTTCTGTTGTACGTTTGCAGTGATTTCCAACATTATTCAGCAGCCTGCAGGTGAACAGAACTGGGACCAAAGAGAGCAGAAAAGCAATATTCTGCACAGCTCATTGATGGTATGTTATTCATCATTTCAACGTGGAGTAGCAGCAAAATCCACACAGAACAGAGCATGTCCCAGGAACAACAACTAAACAGTCCAGGAGGCAGTGAATGCAACACCACATCCACACATGGAACTGTACAGGATAACTGAAAAGCTGAGGAGCTGAGGGGTCGATCTGTGGATCATTTCCCTGTGTTCACTTTAACACCATGCTGGAGATCGATGCAGGAGCATGAGAGAGTCTAGAACAACTTACATGTATCTACATTCAGGTTAAAGAGCAGTGAGCTGACCACGTATGGACAAAACTTTGTACGTTTAACATCAGAGAACATTGAACTGGTGCTGGATATCATTTCTGTAAAAAGATGTTCACGCACCAAGCTGAGATCTGATGTTTCATCTCTGTTTGTCAGTCTGGAAGAAAAACAGATTTATTTAACGTGTCGTCTGAATGACTGAAAATTACTAGGTGCTAACACAATACTTTGTTTAGTGAAATAATAACAGAGACTCACTTTGTTTATATGGACAAATGGAGGCGGTCTGTGAGAGGAGATGAACTGTAGCTTCCTCTTTATTAAACCAATAAGCCCAGAGATGCTGCAGGTTACAGTGATTGTAGGCACGACACACAGCTTAGCTGTTAGCTTAGCTTGTTTAGCGGAATAGTTGCCAAGCAACACACAGACGCAGTGTTTGATCCTGTCTAAAGACTGAGCTGATTATTAACATCTGTGCAGATGTTGCGTAGCGTTCAGTGACGTCAGCTCCTCTCTGCTGGTTCAGGTGTTTGACTCTGAACAGGTGTCATCGCTCCACCATCTTCTCTGGTTGGAGTTTGGACTCCAGTCAGGTTCAGGTTCACATTTATGCCCTGACATGACTTCTTCATCGTTAACTGGCCACAGATCGGTGGTGGAGTTTGTCCTCTCTGGGTGGAGATAAAAGGTGGAGTGTGTTTATAGACAGTTCAAACACAGCTGAGCCAAAAGGAGCAGAACTATGATTTATAATTGGCATTTTGTGTTATTTGAAAGAACACAGACGTATTTCTAAGGTTGTAACTTTTTTGCGTCTTTTGTTTTTGCATCTGAGGATCATGCTCTGTGAAATAGATGTGTCTAAACTAAATGAAACTAGTTACAGCTTCATTGGAAATGCATGAATTCAAACTTTACAATGTCCTTATTTCTGCAGTTAACTACCTTCTAAACATTTATCAATTGCTAATATGTTGCTTATAAATGCTAAATGGGTGGGTGGTTAAAATAATGTGTTGCTAATTTTTTTGACAACAGATTAATCACCTCAGTTCTCTGCAGTGGTTCTCTTTAAAAGAAAGCGTCTGCGGGCTATTTAAAAGAAACAAGAGGCTGATTAAACACTGGTGCTGGTGTGAATGGCAGAGGGACGGAGGAGCCGAGGGGAGCAGAGGATCAGTGCAGATAAAAGAGTGATATCCAGGGAATTAGATCAAAGTATGATGACAGCAGATGACGGAGGGGAGAAGCAATTTGAGGATGAGGAACAGAAAAAGGAGGAAATGGAAGAGAGCAGGGAGAGATCAGAAAGATGAAATCAGATAGATGGAAGGAAGGGCACAGAGCGGGGAGGCAGGATCAAACCTCCATTTATCTGTTTTCTGACAAACTTTCTATTCATTAAAGGACACAGGACAGTGTCTCAGACCGAGGTTAAACCAGTGTCTCCTCGTTTAAACAGCCCATTTGAAGATTATTTGTTGTCATGTCAGAGGTTTAAACTGTGGAAAACTTTTGACTGTAAAGTCCAACAGTCTGTTCAGAGGCAGAAACGGTAAAACGGTCAATGAATCACTGTCTGACTCTTCGATTACAGCCTGTTGAACACGTCTGAGCAGATATATGGAGATTTGATTTTTGATTGTCCCACAAAGATCCATCACTCTGCCACTGATGTGTGCTGTTTGCTCGGCGTATGGTGTGATGTTTGTTGTTTGCCGCTCCATTAAACCACACTCAAGAATGGCAATCATTACCCTATTAAGTGTGTGTGTGTGTGTGTGTGTGTCTGCCTGAAGCAGTGACATGCAGGGACAATAGAAAGACAGAGAAGAGGTCACACCCCATAAATCTTTAATATTTAATGATATATTTATATTTATGTCGGTATTCTGCAGCTGACGCAGGATCACACATCTGATTTAACAAGCTACAAGCAGGCAGATCTTATAGACTGAGTGACAGATTCATTCTGTTTCTGCTGGTCAGGGATGGTCAGTTTGAGTCTACATGAGCACTGAAGTACAGAATCACCTGTAGCAGGTCGCCCATCCTCCATCTTGTGGCTCGGTCCTGAAGGAGGAGCTCAAAATCTAGTTTTAAGACTTGAAGTATTCTGTCTGAAAGCCTCATTATTCCCTGAAGCCTTATTAGGGTAGTGTCGTTTCAAATCAAACACCCTTCGCTGAAATGACTATGGCAACATGTGATCACGATCAGCTGCTTTACTCTCTTGACTTAAAAATGAAAATGAGCTAGTGTTCTAGTTGATTTCTGGGTGTCTGCAGAAATAACCGACACCGTCCAATATAAAGGGGTTTGTTTTTGCCCCGTGGCCCCTAGATAAAACAGCTTCTTTCCTGAGTCGCCATTCTAAAGCTTCTTCTGCATCAACAACAACAGTCACTTCTATAGAAAATATATGTAGGGAATGACAAGAGAGAGAAGACGAGGTAGGTTGAGAGATGTGGTAACAGCAAGAAAGTCAATTACCATCTTTATCACAAGATGAATTCTCTCCAGACAGAATGAAAACAGTGTAAAAGTACCAACAGGTAACTACTTGGAAAACATCTTCACAAATGGCTTTTAAACAAATTGCTCTTTAAAGTGTGATTCAGCAGTTTTCTCCACGACTGCCCTCCTTATCAACACACAGCAGATCAGGAGGCAGATCAGGGCCTTCTCACAACTTCAGTTAACTCTTGGAGAGCAGAGGGAGGGATACAGGTGAAAGATGGCTGAGAGAAGAGAGAGCAGAAGATAATTCATTTCCCCTTAAATCGATTTGATTCACTCATGAAAAGCTTTGATATAAAAACAAACACTTTTCATTGATTTTTAATCCCTCTGAGATACAGAATTGGGACAAAAACAGTAAAATTGAAACTGTTTGCCACATCAAAGCATGACAGATGATCAGACTGCTCACTTTTGTTCTGAGAAAAACAAACCCTTTGTGAGGCTCTAAGACAGCACAAAGAGTATAATTATTGGTTTATCAGAATGACAAGTCTGGCTGTGACCAGAGGGAGGATGGAGAGTGGATGCTTTGGAGTAATCTGCACAGGGATTGGTCTAAGCTGTCCCCGGAGGGAGTCATATACGAGAGGGCAGGTTGCAGGCAGCAGCATTAGTCATGGGTAGCTCTCTGCACGGCTAGCTGATTTCTTCACCTCTGCTCTGAGCTCCTGGTGGGACCAAAGCACACTGACAACCCAGCCAGCGAAAAGGCTCTATCGCCTGCTGTTCCTGCTGCTGCCGTGGATACTAAAAACTGCAGCGTCCACCACACAGCGAGCAGAGGCCTGTCAGGTGAGGTGACTCAACCTGGTCAGGCCACTGTGGAGGCTCAGAGGAAGCAGCTGTGAAGAACTGAGTGCATTTCTAAACATAAAAGTTAACATGTATTATAGCCTGATATCACAAAATATATCTCAGAGGGCTGTGCATAAAACAAAACAAGTGTGTTAGCAAAATAGTAAAACCCAGAACCTTCCAAAATAAATCAAAAGTGAGGTAAAATACATTAAATATGCACAGAAAACTCCTGTATATTCACACCTTTATACAGATGAGAAAAGAAAAGCTCAACCACAGTGCAGGGAGGCCTAATGAGGCTGAGGGCTGATGCAAATAAATGTGTTTTGCTTTGAGTCAGCAGAGTTTGTTTCACAAATTTTGATAGGGAGATGATCCCAGAGAAGAAGGCCCTGGAGAGAGAGAAAGCTCTGCCACCTTCTGATGTGTCTCTACTTTGAAGAATAGTGAGGAGACCAGCATTTGTGATTGTAGAGACCTAGCAGGTGATGAGAGTGATAGGTAGGATGATGCAAGTCTGTGTAATATGTTATATGGTAAAAGAAGAATCTTCAGTTAGATCCAGTGTATACAGGAAGCCAGTGTAATGAAATAAGAACAGGTAATGTTGTCAAGCTTTCTAGTCTTAATCAATATCCAGATATGCAAATGGATGCAGTTCTGCTGGCTTCATCAGACTAAGACCTTCAGCAAGCACTGGGTTTCCGGCCGAGTGTGAAGTGGCTGGGATGAGGGTCAGCACCTCCAAATCTGAGGCCATAATTCTCTGTAGGAAAAGAGTGGATTGCTCCCTCTGGTTTGGGGGTGAGTTGCCGGGTTAGGGTCAGGGTTTTTTCAGCAGGAAGTTTGATAACATCAGTTGTTTGATTTCTGATTTTTCCAGCCTCTCCAGCTGATGACAGTCATCAGGTTTAATGTAGATGTAAAGCAGAGTATCATCTGCATAGAGTTGAAGATTAGTTTGTATTTATATATGTGCTATGGGGCAACATGCAAAGAGAGAAGAGAACAGGGCTTTTTATTTACGAGTAGCACCTAGAAATGTGTACTGAGCACTGATACTAAATTGGTACCTGCTCCTGATTGGCCAGAACCTAAATACTGATAAGCTGCTGTTGGTATTTGAACATCATTCTTTCCTAAAACGTTTGAATGTATTTGTATGAATCCTATCAACTCAGGATGAAATGTAAGAAATTTGATGATTGTTGGAGGAAATGAGTCAACCTGGGCTGAAATCCTCCTTTATAACCCTTAAACAATCAGTGATCATACATGCAACAAGTGAATCTGCACCACAACTGCGACTTCCTCAGACGTCACAGTTTCTCTGATCTGTTGTATTTGATGTATTTAGACGTCTGTCGGTTGTTTAATGGAGCTCAGCTGCTAAATGTGTCCTTTGGGAAATCTTTAACCCCGTCTATAACAACTCAGAAAACGCTGTTTTACCAGCACACCGCTCATTTTTGCTCACGTTGAGAGTTTTACAACTATGATCATCCAAGTTTACATCGAAATGCAATTATAAAGTCATTAAGACAATAATTTAGGAAAGGCAGAGCTCAAGTAAACAGCAAACTCCAATTATGTTAATGTGATTGACTTCATAATCAGAGTCTGTAATACTGTATGTAGAGTTCAGTGATATTTTCATCAACAGACACCAACTGAAACAGTTAACATCTTCATGTGAATACGTGTTCAGGATTATCCCTGTATTTTTCAGCTTGATTTTCTTACTTACTCAGCTACAGATAAATTCACTAAACATTTCCTTATGTTTTTATATTTTTTTTCTGTATATTTTGTATGGCTCTTGTTTTTCTTTCTTCTTGATTTCCCTTGTCCTTTTTAATTTTATTTTAATTTATCTTTGGTGATAGTTGGTGTGCCGCTGCTGTAACAAAGCAATTTCCTGTCAAGGATCAATAAAGTACTATTCTATTCTATATTTGGAGAAAACATGACCTGGCCTTCACAGTGTTTCTGTTAATACTGATTTACTGTTGGAAATTAGTCATATTTTTAGGAAGAGAAGGTTTAAATAATCAGAACATGTGGGGATGACCAAATAAAGGAGAAAATACAGAGACAGCTGAAAACATGGTGGGAGTGATGTGTTGAAACAGTGAGCATTGACCCTGAGTGTTGAATAAAACATTGGCGACATACAGTTTTAAATCTTATCATGGGAGATAAAGGGATGTAGTTTTAAAATTTTCTGAATTTAATTCCAAGCAGAAGATAAGAATAGACTGTGTTCATCCTTTTGCACCTCTGCCTCCAAAAACTAATGATATTCAGCATCACAGAGCTGTTCTGTGTAGATTTAAAGTTGACTATCAGGGATGTGAGTGCTGGAGGTCTAACTGGAGGGGGAGGCTTATATCCCCAGAAGGGGTACACGGAGAGATTGTGGAGTAGCTCAGCTGATTTTAAAAAAGAAGAAGAAATTATGATTTGATAAAAAAATAAATCCACATATTTGGATAGAACACACACACACACACACACACAAATAAACCAGGGAGTGCATGAAAGGTAGTTAGCAAGGTAGCTAACTAGTTAGCTCAAGTGAATGGGTAAATGGCTGAAAATGTTATCTATAAGAGAGGATAAACAGTTGAAGTCATCATCCCAAAGTGATTAAAAATACTCAGCTAAGAGTAGTGAAATTGGCTACGTAGCTTTCAGCAGAAAAAACATTCCTGGAGAAACACCGACGTTAGATTTCTTCTTATTGTTCATATTTTCAAAGAGTACTTTGAATTTTTGGAAGAGGACTAACCTATGAGTTTTTCTAATGTAATACTGTCTCAGTTAACAAGCTCGACTGTGTTCCTGCAGCATACCTTCCTCAGTTTTTAATATTACATTTATCTAAAAGTATGGAGTGAAAGACATGACGTTCTGTTGGATTTATTTTATTTACATTTTTACACAAGTGAATTTTGAACAAGAGTTTCTTCTAGGATCAGTTTCACTTCAGCTCTCTGATTACAGCCTCACCACTTCAACAGGTGGACAAATACAAACACACCTGCTGTGTCTAGTTCATGTTGCTAAGTTATGAATGGACAGTTACTATTTTGGGAGGTATTTAACAGATGTTCGGTTGTGATATTGGTCAGAAAGATCATGATTACTGTTGATATTTCCCTCATATAGTTCAGACTTCTCTCCTGCCCTTTCCTCCTCTTTTATCCTCTCATTCTCTCATTTGCTTTCTTCTAATTTCTCTCTCCTCCCTCTGTCTCTCCTCATCTTCTCTCCTCAGTTTTTTCCTGTCTGTTCTTAACGTGCAGCCATTGTTGCTGTTAATTGAGTATTCAGGCCGTGCTGTTTGATCTGATGTTACGTGGCTCTGTGCTGCTTTCCAAGATGAAATGATTTATGAGAGAACATATTTGATCCTTGTGCAGCCACAGAGGCTAAACCAGTCATTATTCCTGTCAAGTGTGTTTGTGTGTGTGTGTGTGTGTTTGTGTGTAATAGTGGGGTGAGGGAGGGAGGGTGGAAAAGATTTGTTTTCTTTATCCTTAATGAGTACACACATACTCAGCTGAGCATTGCCAAAGAAGAAAGTGAGAATAATTTCAGGCCTAATCACTGTAATTACTCTGTGTGTGTGTGTGTGTGTGTGTGTGTGTGTGTGTGTGTGTGTGTGTGTTTACATAAAATATGTGCCATAGTATACGTGCCAGTGGTTTTTTCCCTTGAGACCTTGTTACATAAAGGTGTTTCTCATCTGGATAAACCTCTTCATAAACTTAATTTACCCTTCACCCTCTACTTATTTTTACATTTATTTATAGCATTCTGTCTTTATTTAACACCAGCTACTGACACCCCCCACCACCACCACCAATATTAAACTGCAGGCAGTGTTAAACCTCTGACTTATCAGTGAGTAGAAGTTGTATATGATTTGTGCTGGTGCCATATTCTGCTTGTCTGCTGTCAGATTAGTTATTTCATACACTCACATGAATCATTTTTAAAGCTCTGAGAAATGACGTGGTTCTGCTGATAGAGACGCCAAATCAGGAGTTGGTAATATGAGTGGTTTTGGGAGGTGCTGGCAGAGGACGTGTTCTGTCATTTAATTTGTTGACTTGTTGGTTTGTGATGAAACGCAATCAGCATCACAAGTCGTTCTCCTTAGAGTCACGATTCAGTTAAACCTGAACTCATGACAAAGTCCCGAAACATATTTTTAGATTCAGTATAATTTACACTTTCCAAGGATCAATTATGGACGAATAAACATCTATAAACCTGCTCAGAAATAATCAAAACAAAGATGCTCTTATCACTGCAGAACTTCATTCAGAATCCTCATGTTTTTAGGTTTTCTTCAGTGTCACAGTCATCCAGTGACAGTTGTCAGGACATTCATGGCTACGCTGCAAACCGGAGCTGCTAAGAATTAATTCAGCATAGTTGTTATGGCAAAATGTGAAAAAAGAAGAAGAAGAAGAGGAAGGGAAGGGAAGGGAAGGTTTGGCTAAAAAATGGGGCCCAACTCACCAAATCCCATGGCAACATGGACACATGGGTTTTGTCTCAGATTTGTCTGAGGTGAGTCCAACAGTGTCAGACTTCATCAGACTGAAAACCCTGCTCTGCAGTAAACCGGCATTTTCTCCAGAGAGAAACGAAACAAGTGAGAATTTCAGAAAGAGAAAAATCTCCTTTACACAGTGATTATATTCAGTCACTTATCTGGAACCGTCTTCTACAAACGCTCATATTCCCACTCATACATTTAGAAACACATGCTGTCCACATTCATATGCGTGCTCTGCTCAGGCTCGCCAGACTCCCAGTGACTGTTTCTGTGTGTGCATCTGTCAGGCAGCTGAGAATGAGATGAGTAAACAGCGAACAGTGGTGTCTCTCTGTGGAGCAATACTAATCAGCCTCCAGCTCACTCATTAGCCCGCATGCTAAATACCTTCCTCATTAGCCTGCATGCTAAACACATCAGTCATTAGTCAGACTGGTAAATTAGCCATTTATTTGACTTCATGCTAAATAGCAATGTCAGTGTTAAATGTGTAATTTAGCAGGTTGAACTCTAAGCACCTCTGTGATTAGGTGCTCACATGGGCCAGTTCCTGGACAGAATACTTAAAGCCTGACATATTAGCATGCATGCTAAATAGCTTCGGTCAATACTAAGTGCCCCGATCTATTAGCTTAAAGGATTTGGCAATTACTTAAACACTGACTGGTCATTGTGTGCCTGAACCACCGCACGGTATAAATTCTGCACTTTCAGCAGCTCAGCACAAAGCGGTGGGGGGTTGTTTTTATTGTTGTTAGATGATTTTTATTTGTTGTACTGGGCCTGTCCTGCTCCAAACCGTCTCAACCCTCAAAGGTTTAAATATTTCTCCTGCTGACACTAACATCACTGAGACTGATGTGGCAGTGGATTTAAATACTGATTGAAACTTTCTTTTCTCTCTGTCTCTCTAAACATATATAATATAGTTTAGTGCTTGTTGGTTTTTATATATATGTGGATCGGATCGATGTAGTGGCTCCATCTCTATTCAGACTGAGCTCTGATGTGGCTTCATGTCAGTCAGAGGCCACTCACTGATAAATTGAAATCAATGGCAGCATCGGAGATGTTTTCAGAGGTCAGCAATATTCTTCCTGATGATTTAGGTACAAGAAGACAACATATGCCGTTCATATTTGCTGTGTTTTCTGATCTGACCACGTCTGCTGATCTGACATTGCTATGGTTGTGGTTTGGTTGGGTTTCAGCACAGAAACGTCTTGGTCAGGAAATAAACGATGGTCTCTCTCTGCGTGGTGTTGACCCATCCATCCACCCGACATCCTCCCTCTGTGGACTTTAACATCATCACAGTCACTTCAGGCCTCTGTCACTTAAACATAAATATATGTTGTCGTTGATTTGCTGAAATGACTAACACAGTTGCGTCTCTTGGGAGGACGGTCTCAGTTTTCATGTTGTCATATTGTTTGTTAGACATAACGTCACAGGGTGGTGTGAGGATGTGATTTACAGTGCTGTATGGGTTCCATGCTGGGCTGTTTGGCTGAAGGCGTGGGGAGTACCGTACCCCCCACTGAAAACATGTTCCAGCATGTATGGCTCAGCCTGAGCTGGTGAGCATGTTTTTACGTCAATATCTGAGTGACTGTCTCCCTCCAACAACATTACTGACCTCCCTGGAAGCTGCCAACAGTCTCTGGATAATTGTCTTTCTATTAGCATGTTGTTGGATGTTCATCCTCCGTACAGCCATCGTTGTTGGCACGCCAGATGTGTGTTAACAAACAGCAGCTGGAAGCAATCAGAGGTGGACAGTGGAGCCGGTGAGCGGAGCTGATGGTCGATGCGTCGGGTCACTGAGAGGAGCTGTGACTGTCACTGGAGCATCTTGAACAGAGCTGAATCACTCTCACCTGTGAGCTGCAGGTGGAGGCCACATCGCTCATCGCTGTCAGATGAGCCTGATGGACTGTACAGTGAGCTGCTGAGGATTATGACTCTTACCTGAGACCTCAGTACATGAGCGACTCCAGAGTCGTCTGTGCAGCTTATTATCGTGTCACGTTTTATATGTTTAGTGACATCTAGTGGTCATGTGGAACAGCGTCAGTCGGCAGATCAACATGCTCATGTTCATGTAACGCCCTCTACTGGCTGTAGTTATGACGGAGTCAGATGACATGCGGTTAGCAGAGCTTGGCCATTTATCTAGTAAGAAAGTGATTGATTTGATTGATATTTGTTGCTGTTCACATGTTCTCTCTTCCACTGCTTTCACTGTGACGACACAGAGAAGAGCAAATGGCTGCAGTTGATAAGTTACAGTTTTAAATGAATGAAGTTTGACACCCGTGGGTGCTAACGTTAACTGGCTAACCTAGCTAACGTTAGCACCCACTGGTACTCCTGATATAAGCTCTGTTTCTTCATTCATTTTAAGATTGTAACTTAGCTGCTGCCTCTCCTCTTCCTCGTCACAGTGAAAGCAGTAGAATGACAGTTTGTGTTCAGACAACACGGACTCAGCACTGCAGCATCTGGAAACAGGAGAGACTCAGAGAAGCTGGAGCAGGAAACAGGACATTTCATCAGTTGCAGATTCAGCTGTTACTGACTGCTCTCAGGTGATTTGTCAGGTTCCTTTCCTCAACTTTTGTGGGATTGTACTCACATGGTCATGAGGTCATGAGGTCATGAGGTCATGTGGTCATGTGTCAGTGTCAGCGCTGGTAACGTGTATCATTGCGATTATGTCCTGATAATAATTAATCCTGATTCATGATGAATAATGTTGGATTACTGTTTGTTATTTCATGGGGAGTTCTTGGTATTTTTGCATTCAAACACTGATTTGGATGTCGGTTACCATGGCAACAGACGAAGTACTCAGAATTTTGATGGTAGTTCCAACATCATTATCATAACAAACTGCATTTGTTTAAATGTAATGATTGACAGGTCACCTCGAGTGAAGAAAGAACGGACAGGGATTAGTGAAGGGTCAGTGAGGATCTAGATCGTCATTAGTTTGTGAAGTAATTAGTAATTGGAGGTTGTATAACGTAGACGTGTTTTTACCAGGAATAATGGAGAGGACTGAAAAACCCCACAGTGAGAGAAGATAATTGAAGATGGTGGTAAACTGATGTTGCAGCAGTTGGTAGATGACAACAGTTATGACAGGATAGAAAATAGAAGATGATGAGTGGTAAAGATGGCAGCTGTTTCAGAGGGTGGACACTCTCCTCTCCTCTGTCAGTAATAATTAAAGGGGGGCAGTGAAAGCTGAGAGGAGCGCCGGGGAGGAGTGCAACTAAGCACTCTGTGATTTCTCAAATTCAGCTTATTACACACACCTTGACACATGCACACACTTTTCCACAGGCAAGCAGGCAAAATGCATGTATGCAGCTTTGACTCCTGCAGAAGACGCAGTGCAGCACGGCATCTTTATTTTAGTTTTACTTAACCTTTATTTCACCAGGAAAAGTCTCAGTAAGATAAAAACAGAAATCCTGGCCAAGACAAACAGAGCTGCAGACATAGCACATGAAGAAAAGAAAAACAGGGACGACGTGAATCAGTCAGACCCTCACAGCTTCCTCTAAACAGCTGCTCACAGTCGTCGTCACTTCCTTTCATCGCTCTCTTACTCTTCACGAAATACGTGTTGGGTGTTCTAACACTCTCGCAATTAAATGGGTGTGTATCTTAAAGCAGCTTTCCCTCAGAATCATGTAATGCAATCAACATAATTCAAAACACACTTGAGTGTTTCATTACACTTAAAGTGATTGGAAACATCTGCTGACGACCCCGTCTCCTACAGAACACATTTATACTGTGCTGATTTGTTTTGCCAAATATGTTCTGGGGGAAATTAAATCGCTGCCACTGACAGATGTTTTTTCCTCCAGTCCAGTGTGACTGCAGCAGGTTGGAGCTCAGGAGGACTGACACTGGGTTTGTCTCCCTGTGGCCCACATGTTGTTTGGTTTTGGCAACTGAAACTTAAATATTGGACAGATCTACACATCACTATTTATCTCCAGCACCATCAGTGTCAGTGCATGAAGTGTTTTGGTTTTTGTGCAGAGAAGTGACATTAAGGTTGTGGAGGTCAAGATGGCGGCTGTCGCATGTCTGACTTTTATCTTCAGGGCTCCGTCTGTTAGTCTGCTTGTGTTATTCTCTGGTACTTTTCAGTAAAGTATCTGATTACTTCTTCCAGTCACACAGTAACACAGACACACTAACAGATGGAGGCAGTGGTATTCCAGCAGCTCCAGGTTAAAATCCCTGTTTTTGTCAATGGAGTCTGGTGGAGATATATAGAGATGATTCTGGCTAAACTAAAGGATCTTCCTCTTTATTCAAAAGCTCTGTCTCTGTATGAATCCTATCCATTACTAAGTGCATTCACTCAACTATTTAAGTACATATTTGAACAACTTATTCTGGACTATTTTCATTTAATGCACCTTTGTGTTTCTACTCCTCCACATTTCAGAAGGAAATATTGTACTTTAAGGTTTGAAATGTGAAAACTTTATTATATTTTTTACACAAAAAAATGATGATGCTTTGTCAAAGGTTAAACCGCTCTAAGTACTACTACTTAACTAAGTGTTTACAATTAGAGCTGAATTAGTCAATTGACAGAAAATTAATTTGGAACTGTTTTGATAATCGACTATTTTCAAGAAAAACAGATTAATCCGTTTTACTTTTGATACTTGAAGTACATCCTCCTGATTATACATACACACTGTTAGCACTCTGTTGAATGCAGTATTTTTACTCCTGTAAAGGATCTGAATACTGCTCCTCCACCTCTGTCAGACACAATGATTTAGATGTTGTGAAGCCCTGAGAGGTGAAATGGGACGATACCATCATTCTTCACACTTACTGGCTCCATCTGGCTGAAACATTGTTGTGTAAATTCTCTTACAGAAGTCAATAACTGCAATAAAAAATGCCCCGAGCAGAAAATATACAAGTGTTATTCACAACATTCTTCACATTTTCTTTCTGGGAGCCGAGCGGCGCAGTGCCAGGTGTGTGTAGAGCGTCAGGAAGCAGAGCAGAGCGTGTGTCCGTGCCTGCAGGTGAAATCACTGTTACAGCTTCATACATAAACATCTGCCCTGTTTATCATCACTGCTGCCTCACCTCAGGCTGGATTACCTGAACACTAACACACTACCTCTCTCTCACTGCCTCTTTATTTACACACACACACACTCTTCTCCTGCCACACTCTCATGGTTTCAAGGTGGCTCATAATTCAAGAACATGTCTCTGATAATTAACCTTCAGGTGAAACAGTGAGTGTGTTCTCATTAAACGTATGGCTGAGCAGAAAATTTAAATGAGTACATGCTCCAAACTGATCCTCCTGCAGAGAATCTGCTCGACTCAAAGTCAGTTTAATCCTGCTAAATGTAATCTTTATAAAATCATTCATTTATTGACTGTTTGCATCCACCCTATAAAAAAAATAAGTCTGAAAACTCAACAGCAGCATCTTTCTCCTGAAACAGTGTCCTAGATGCTGCAAATCTGTGTTTTCAGTGACAACAGATCGGATGTTACTGGGACCTGAGGAAATAATGTGATTTAGCAGAAAAGGCTGAATAATAATTCTGTAACTCTGTAGGTTATTTGTTCCCAGTGTTGTGAAGAGACATGCTGTCAAGTTGACACTGTGTTAGTCATCAATTATTAGTGACCTAAGACATCTACTCTGTCACAGCATTCAACATTCAGGACTCATCCTGCCATTAAATGACACAGAGGATGGTAAGGCTAGCTCGCTAAGGTTAGCATTGACTCCCACTAGAAGCTGTTTTGTTCATTGCTTTGCCAAAAGACAGGTGCTATCTTATTCTGGTTCCAGACCACTGAGTTACTGAATTAAATCTCAGATTTGTTTGATTCAGATACATGTAGAGCGGCCGGGCAGCAGTGACTGTGTTGGAGCCTCATAACAAGGCAGTAGAACGACATAGAAAAACAGTTAGCATGCTGTTGGTCGTGCCTTTGACCAGACGCACCTTCTTTGGTCTTAGAGACTCACAAAAGTCATAGTTCACACCTGCTGCATCTGCATTACCATGCGGTGCTCTGTTTGTTCGCAACAGGACCAGTCTCTGAACTTTCTGATGGCCTCTTGTGAGGCTGTCAGTCATTCACATCTCAGATTTGTTCAGTGAATCTAAGAGGTCTGGTTTAGTTTGTTTTTACATCTGTTTCCTCTGGTTGGAGCACGAACCTGACAGATATATGGATGTCGGGACGTTAAATGAGAGGTGCAGAGTCATCCAGTTCTTAGGACACTCTGCTCTGTCTCCTCGTGTTAAGGATGCAAAAAACAGCTCCTCCAAATGCAGCCACTGCCAGTAATTGCAGACACAGAGCAGTACTTTTGCCAATACCTCGTCCTGTTTTTAGTATTCCTTTCATCTACCCTCAGCACCAATCTATGGACATTACCCCGACTGCCAAAAATAGACAGTCTGCTCTCATATCCAGCATTTATTTAGAGAGGCTTCTACTTTAAAACCTTGATAAGAAATCCTTCCTCTAGAGAGGTCAACATTTTTCTTTTTTCCACATAAACACACAGGATCGATAGCTGATGTCTTCACGGCAAAACATGAAGAAAGATCATTTTCAGTTTGAACGTGGCAGGTGCAACACCCGAGAGCTTTTACATTTCCACTGTTTTTGTGTTCATTTGTTGCTCCTGTTGTCTGTAGCAGCCTGGTTTATCTCTCATGAAGTATTATTTTGCTCTGTAAGAGTAAATTAGTTGAAACTCCCCGGGATATGATGATCTCAACTCTGTAACTATAGGCAGGAGCTGTGCCAGTGGAGCAGTGGGAGGGAGCATCACTGCTAAATAAATGCCAGACAAATGCTTCATGGGTGGCAAATGATTGCAGAGAAATTTAGGGCAGTGTTGAAATAGGACTGGAGTAAATCAGCAGTCGAGTTTTCTGGCATGATAATGTGTGGTGCAAAGATTAAAGACAAAACACCGAATGAACAGAAGTTGTTAGTTTGCAGATCCTGGCACAGCACAGAGTGTTCCCAGAGATGCCAGAGAAAATGTCATGCTGCCTCTGAATGCAGTGTGAATAAGCTACTCTCTGCTGAGTGTTTACCTGAAGGATAAAGGGAAATGTTGGCTGTTGGGAGCAATCTACCATAATCCTCAGTCCATTTCCTGTTAAAGGTAAAAAGAAAACAGGCTCTTTGATCAACTGCTGTTGAGGCAATGCTAAGCTCATGCGTCAACGCCACATTTAGTATTTCTGGAGTGACTTCCAAAGTCGTGTTCAGACTGCAGCACTGGGTCACAGCTTGAGGTGAATAAAATTAGAAAAGTAGTTCATTTTTGAGTCAGAATAAACAGAAATACTTCACTTTAGTCGCCCTAGTTAGCTTTTGTAAGCAGATAATGAATGACAGCATAGTAAAATACAACTGTAGGATTGGTTAGAACAAATGCTGAATCTTAAAAAACAGAGAAATGTCCTTATAGCTGTGTGCAGCTCCTAAACATAGGGACTTAAAGTGTTTCAGAATAAACTTCCAGAATCAAAAACCAAATCAGTCTGCAGTAAACACAGTCAAGCCCGGGACACACTGGTTTTCATTTCAGCGCCCATGTTAAAAGGTTAGAGCAAGTGTCTCACACATGTAGTTCCCAGCAGAAATAGACAAGGAAAAGATCTGTTGATGATCATATTGACATCAGACCAGTAACATGAAACTGAGACATTTCACTGTCAGTAAAGGTGAAGGGCAGTGGTTTTTTGGTGCTCTCTCACTCGCTCTCTCTCTCTCTCTGTCTCTCTGAACTAGGGTAAATTGAATCTATAATAACATTAAATCAGACATTCTATTATTGATGACCATTATCAAAGAAAGACTGTAGAACTGTAGAAAGATAGGACTGGCAGTAGCAGCACCTCAGCAGACAGTGTGAAAAGTTGCTCTTCATCCAGTGAATGGAGCTTGTTTTGGTGTCATCACATGAAACTGAATATGGAATTTTGGTCACATGACTAACAGGTATTGGCTAAAAACCACAGCCTGATATCAACACAGACATAACCAAAAAGAAGAGAAAAAAATGTGGTCTGAATTCCTGCTCCCTGTGAGTGGGTGGTGGGTGAGTGTTAAAAATGAAGATGTTTGATGGTTGAGTTTGAACTGGATCTGTGTTATGGTCTGGGGTCCTTCCCCCAGAGGATCATGGGATATGGTGCATTTCCATTCCATTCCGTAAAGACACACACACACACACACAGTGTAAACAAAATGAGTTAGTAACTCACTTTGCAGTAATCACAGCTGGTTTCATACTGAGGTTCAGCCTGTGATGTGTCGGAGGTGAACAGCCAATAACTCATATCTCTCCAGCTGCAGGCAGATGTAAACATCACGTCATATGTCAAAGGCAACAGACTGTTGTGGTTATTCTCTCTCTCTCTCTCACACACACACACACACACACACACACACACACACACACACACACACTGCTGTAGGGAAGTGTCGGCCTCTGGATAAAACTCAGACTTATCAGGCTCTTTACATCTGTCATTAATGTGTCTGACGATGTCGAATTTAAGCAACAGCACAAACACATACAAATACACATGTACCCACACACACACACACACACACACACACACACAGAAATATATTATAAACAGTTTGCATAACATACCATGAAATAAACAAATGTAAAGGAATGTAACATCAATATAAAACCATTAGAGGAAGAACAGGGGTGAAAGCAGCTGCTGGTTTTGAGCCGACTGACAAACACATTTTAATTTAAAACAAAGGCACACACATGATTACAACAACACCCCCTTACTGCACAGCAGATGAAGCATGTATTGTACTGTGATGTCTTTAGTGTGGGAGGGAGCATGCAGTTTTCATTTCAGGTGTAAATATAGAAATACTGCTAATGCATGCAGACATTAACATTCAAGATTAAAACATGTTCAACAAGCTTCATGTTTCTGCTCACCTCCATGTAAAGGAGTTAGTTTGTGGTTCACTCCCAGTCTTGTTTTTGATTTAGATTTCCTGGGTGAGAGCAGAGTGAAGCAGCCTCTGGTTGACTCGGTGCTTGTTTACTGTTAATGTAGCTGCAGTAGAAAGAGAGTGAAGTTGATGATAAGCTCCCTGCTGTCTCCTTCTGTCGCAGTATTGTCCTGAAGTGACATTTAGCCACTTCTACGTGCTGTTTGTCTTCACGCTGCAGCACAACAGCAAACAGACGACATGATGAGAGCAATATCTGATGAACTCCGGCTCCGAAGAACTTTACACTGACGAAGCTGAACTGTGTTTAACTGAAGGAGGGGAACGTGTCATGGAGCCCTATACATTCTGCTTTGTTTAGGTTTTTCTGTTGGAATTTACCAGGCAGTTGTGGGTGGGTTTCCTCCCACGAAAGACACCTGAACTCCCCCAGTAGTGAGAAGCAAAGCATTCATATACAGTAAAATATAGTTATTAGGGAGTTAAGAATTTAGAAAATAAAAAGCTAAAATACAGCAATAAAAGTTATAATGCAGAGCAATAAATTTATCATCAACCTGTAATCTGATTTAACAGAAGGCAGCAGCGTCGATCTGACATTAACAGCTCAGACAAAACAAGCTGAGTGTCCGAAACACACTTTACCGATGAGCTCTCCATATAGTTAGAATTCCTTATATAGTGAGTGGGGGTTAGTGAATGAGAGGGCAGTTTCAGACAGAGTCCCACTCACTGAATGGTATGTATTACCCATGATCCCCGGCTTCTGGAACAAACACACCAGACTCTGGATAGAGAGATGAACGCTGGTTTTTAAAGACTTTGTCTTTTTAACTGATCTACAGTTCAGCATCACTCTGGAACTTGCACTAACTATCACTCAGGGCTCACGCTCACTGTGGCCTCCATGTGAGAGGGTCCCTGCACGTTTAGTCACAACTGACTGAGAGCTGAACCGAGCTGAGAAATGGACGCGTCGTTTCAGGAAGTGATTGAGTACGTTCGCCTAAAAGATTCGTCCTTGAACGACACTTGGCTTTGAGTTTATCTGCTGCTGCTGCTGATGTATCAGGACGTGTGCTGGCTGTTCACGGGCTGCCTTCACACATGTTGTTCGGCCGTACATTGTCAGCATCAGATCAGCGATTCTCGTCGACCAGCCACTGGAGCTCGCGTCCTCCGAGCTCATTCAGCTCGGCAGCCTTCCTCATCACGTCTGCTGTACATTAAAGCTGATGTTCTGTCAGTCAGCAGTGAAGACTTTACTGCCCCTCTAGATCACACGCCTCTGTGAAGCAGGTTTCTCCTTCATGTCAGCCACAAAAACAAGATGTTGGATGAGAGTCAATGAAGGAAAAACACCCTCCCACTGCGATCTCTCCACAAATGGCTCAATAAGTGCTGGGATTGTTTGATCTTCAGATATATTATCACATAATTCGACCAATGTATAAAATGTTTGCTGTTATGGTGACAGTTATTCTTTACAGATGTTACATTGGTTAGGGTGGTTAGATGTTTGTTATCTTATCTATCTACTGTTACATTCTTTTAAAGAGAGACCTGACATCAGGTTTGGGTCCATTTCAGGTCTTGGTCACCATTTTAAACCCATGAGGACCTCGTGTTTAATGTACTGCAATATTCAATTAGCATATGTTATGACCATATTGGTCCTGCAGGCACAGAGAGAGTCCTCAGTATTTACCACATTTAGTTCACTCAAAGTGCACTAAGCACTTCTTTTTTTTTGGTCCATTGAAAAAGGCTTAAAATTGTTCTTATTAAAGTCCCTCAGAGTTTTCACTACATAAGAGTCTGGACAGACATGGCTTTAAACTGCAACTTGACGTAGGCATAAAACTGTGAGGCAGTAATTCTAGTTTGATGAATCATTTCTTCGATGTAACCTAAGGTGCCGTCTTCAGAGTCTTGATTGACCAACAGTCCAAATATAAAACAGAGAACAGCAGGAAGGCCTTTTGTTTGATAAGCTGGACAATACTTTGACTGAAATGATTAGGCAAAATATTTTCCGGTTTTCTACTAATCAGTTAATCAAGTGTTTCAGCTGCAGGTGATCACTGCAGAAAAGTACAGGTCTGTTCCAATTATCACTGATTTTAAACTAAGGTTAAAAGCTCTTTCTATCAACCACAACCTTTTATTAAGTTACAGTTAATCAATAAAACCATTTATTCAAATCTCTCTCTGTAATTTTTATTATCCTCTTTAATCTTACTCGCCTCATGTTTATTCTCGTCTTAATTTCTCTTTATGTAAAGCACTGAATTCCCTTGCTGTTTAATTAATGTAAACTTCACTGTAATAATGCTGATTTCAGCTCATGTTGACAAGAATTTTCTCTGAACTTATTTTGCTGTTGCTTTACAGACTAAAGTAAAGTTGTTATCACCTCATAACAACATGATAATCACAAAACACCAAAGCAAACAGTGGCCGCTGCAAAATAAAACAGCTCAACGACACAAACACAATATAATACAGCTCATATCAAGTGATGTGTGATGTCTTCAGATTCAGCCAAATTGAGCTCATTTAATGTTTGTGACTGTTTGACTCAGAGCCGTTAGTTCTTTTTCTCTCAGTGATTTACAGTCGCAGCTCACAGGCTTTTGTTTGTCGTCCTTGATGCGTTACAGAGGAGAGTACACTACGTTTCCTGGCAGTCAAACAGAAACCTTTAGCGGGTGAAGCTCAGAAAACACGAGAACAGATCAGAACCTCGGCCTCAGCTCAGTGTGGATGGTGTTTAACACACAAATTACTCTGAATGATCACACTGGAAATCTTTTGAAATCACAGCCCAGAGATGATCAAACTGTTGGATGGTGACACTGTTTTTTTTTTTTTTGTTTGTTTTTTTTGGGGGGGGTGTTGTACAACAAGCTGCAGTTGTCACAAAACATCACATCAGATGATTTTTCCGGTCCCCTAATGGCTCAAAATCAGTAGAGAAGAGAATCTGGTGTTGATGTGTTTTATATTTTCTGCTGAGAGGAGGAGGGATGGTTCTCTGTTTCTCATCGCTGATTTATATTTTATTTTTTATTGTGGAATTTATTGTTCGCCCACATGCAGAGGACGACGTATCTGTGCTTCAGGCTTTGTTTCTCTCGTCCAAATCACTGAGTCGTTAGCAGGACCAATATCTGAGTTTTAGAAACACAATCGAAGAGGAAAAAACAAATCCAACACTGAAATAAAGTGAAAATACAGAACACAGTGTTTTGTGTCTTTTCTTTATATGCGTATACTGTGCCAAAATTAATTGAAAAACATGTCACATTCAGTTTTCACCGTGACATAAAGTGTCGCAGTGTGCTGAGATTTTCAGGACACAAACGTTGCTGAATTAGCTGTTAGCAGCTGCTGTTTGTGAACCCACTGACGTTCAGACCACTGGACTAATGTGATGCTGAAGAAAAGTTAAAAACATGAGGATTCTCAGGCAACTTATAATTTGCAGTCTTTTTCCTCTGTTTTCCAAGTGGATTTATGGAGGTTTATTCACAACAGACATCAGAGAGAATGATACCTCCAGGAAGTGTGAATCACTCTGAACCTAAAAATATGCGTACGATGTCTGAGTGTTCAGGTTGGACAGAGGTACGACTTCAAGGAGGAGAGACGTTTTTTGATGCGAGGTTCCGACAGGTGGCTGAAACTTAATCTTGAAGCCGTTGATGCAGAACCAGCTGTCGATCGTGTTGGTGAGCGGCCAAACCACAGTAACTAACCCCACGTCCCCCCTGTCCCTTCCACCTTAAGAAGTATCACATCTCTTCCTCCTCAATGGATGGCTGGAATGTCCAAGCTACAGGCTTTAGTTTGCAGTTGTTGTTCTGAAAATGTGAATAATTCTGTGGATATAGAATAATGAATATAAGACCCCCCCCCCCCAACATGTTTTTGGAAGTGAGATAAAAATGGATTCATGCTGCTGTAAGCTTTTTACACGGCAGCACAGACAATTTGACTTTGAAGGTAGTTTCCAGGTAGAGCCAGATGGTCAGGTGTGTACCTGGCAAAGCTTCTGTTTGTGTGTGTGTGTGTGTGTTTGAACAGACTGAACACTTTTCTGTTTTCTGTTGTATTTCAGGGGAAGAATTTTACGAGACGTCTCCGTACGAGCCGATCCATTTCTCAGAGGAATACCGACATGCGTCCATCATCTCAGGTAATGCTGCAGAGTGTGTGTGTGTGTGTGTGTGTTTGTGTGTGTGTGTTTTACAGAAGACTGACACACACTTATCAAGGTTACAGCAGCAGTGAGTGAGTCTCTGGGATGTGCTGGGGGGGATTACCAGGAAGAATACAAATCTGTGTGGTTCCCCCTGCTGATTAAGATGAACTGAACAGCTCTCCCCACCGCTCGGCCCGCTCACTCCATCTGTGAATGCGTGAATGAATGCATGTCTTTGTAATTACAACTCTGTGTGTGTGTGTGTGTGTGTGTGTGAGAGTGGGAGAGGCTGTGTGAAGCGATCCTTTCATGAAACCTATTTTCCTCCCAAAATTCGTATTTGCCACAACACATTTCTCATTATTTAAAGGGCACACAGATAACCTTTCTTCATTTCTCCATTATGTGTGGGACCAGAGAGACACATTATCCAGGCCTGTATTATTGGCTGATTTTAGCTTGTCACATACAGACTGAGGACAAGTGTGGCAGTAATGTGATGTGATGTTCCACCACGAGCCTCCAGAACCTCTTCAGTGTTCCTTGTCATACATTCTAATAACTGAACCTGCATACTGGAGGGATGAACAGTGGTCAGTGAGGACATGCCCTCAGTTGGTGTTTTGCTTGGAGCTCTTTGTAACACATCCATGCATATTCTTCTTAAACCCTTAAAGACCAGTAGAAACCTACAGGACTAATATGACTTAGAGACATCAAAACTCCAGGACTCTGAATCTCCTCATGACTGCTAAAACTTCCAAAACTACACATAGAGCATTCTCAGTGCATTAGAACATCCAGAGGGAGAAGAACTACTTCTCAGTGATCCCTAAAGGTCTTTAGGTTCACGTTTAAACCTAGAACCTAAAACCTTGTCATTAACCACTAAAACTTCCAAAGAACCTCTATTACCTTCTGAGGGACCACTAGAACCTTCTTAATGACTACTAAACCATTTAAACTTTGTACCCAAGAACCTAAAGAACCTGTGGAACTCCTCAACCACGAAACCCTAAAAGATCCTGAAAATACTGTCAGCATCACGTCATAAACACGGCGAAAACACTCACGTACAAACACTTACATGAAAAATTACTGGCACCTAAAGATGTTTCACTACATTTCACCCCCCCCCCCCCCACACACACACACACACACACACACTCTATCAGCAGTCTTCTGATTGGTCATACTACATTAGACCTGCTGTACAACACACACACACACACACACTTTCTCTGACTGTGTCGGCTTCACACATGTTTCTGAGGAGTGTTTAAATGTCAGAAGCCCTGAGCAATACATCGTCATTTACACTTTGTGTGTGTGTGTGTGTGTGTGTGTGTGTGTGTGTGTGTGTGGTCAAACAGCTGTGAAATAGACTCGCAGCTCTGTAAATTGGGTTCTGCTCTCTCAGATTAACACAACACAAGTACAAACATGGTCAAAGCAGGAGAGCTGCAACCAATGCAACTTCAAAAGGACTTTCTTTCTCTCTATCTCACACACACACACACACACACACACACACAAGCAGAGAGTGTGGCTGTGCAGGTGGTGTGTAACATTTCAATTATTTCCAATATCCGACCTATAACACCGCTGGAAAACATCACATCAATCTCTACATGTGCAGGATTCATGTAGGACTGGAGATGTGTGTGTGTGTGTGTTATTGTGCATGGTCAGTGTGTGTCTGTTTGTTAAAGCTGTGTGTCTCAAATCACCTGTCTACTGCAATCTGAAGGCGTGATGTGAAGATCCTCAGTCGGAGAGCCTCCGAATGCTCCGAGCAGATAAAGACGGAACAAGAAAGAGGGAGAGAGCAGTTGGTGGGGGGGGGCTTGTGGAGGGAGGGAGAGATAAGAGGATAATACAGAAGTGTGTTAAATAGCAGTGGCAGAAGAAAGAGCACTGGAACATTAAAGTATGTTTCAGACAAGAGTGTCACAAATTGATTGGAGGGGAAGGCTAGGCGTGACAGAGTGTTTGTGAATATGGAGTTGAGTGTGTGTGTGTGTGTTTTCATGGCAAAAGGCCTCCAAAAGTAGTTAACTGTTTACAGACTTTAAAGCTTCAGCGTGAACACGACCTTCATATTTATTAGAATGACAGTGTATGAACTCGGCTCAGTTTTACAGTGAGTCTTTATCACTTCATCTCTCTGCACCTTCTTCATTCGTGTTGTCGTTTTCAGAGGAACAGCTGTAAAAAGCCTTTAGCATTTAGCAGCTAAAGAGCCAGAGGTTTCCCTCAGCAGGTGGAGGAGACTGAGACTGAGCTCCTACATTCAGTAACTCAATTTCAATATTTCAATATTTACTTCTCTCTGTCTGAATTCATCAGGTTTGTATTTGTTTGTACCTTTTTATTTCCTGCTTCTGAGTTTGTCTTTAATCAGACACAATCATGTTACTGCTGATGACCGGGCTCATCACCACACTGCTCTGAACAAGAGGCTCTTCTCCCTCATTTCTCATCTCGGCCGTCATCTTTTTAAAGCTGAAATCTGCATCCATTAGATTCCTCAGTGACTATCTGGTTTCAACCAGAGCTCAAAGTCTGTCGGACACCGTTCAGACACTCGTCTGTCCACGTCACGTCCAGGCTTCAGACAGATTTCACTGTCCTGTCCTCAATTTCAGCTCCAACACCATCACAGGAGAGAGAAGGAGGAGAGGAGAGGAGAAGGGAGGGGAAGATGAGAAGGGGGAGAAAAAAGGAAATGACAACTAAAGAAGGAAAGGAAAAAAGAAAGGAGAGGAAGGGCCAAAAAGAGAGGAGACACAAGGAGGTGAAATAAGAAAAGAGGAGAGGAGGGAAAAGGGTGTAAAAGACTGTAGGAGACAATGGGAGGAGAGAAGAAGAGAAGGAAAGGAAAAGAGGAGATGAGAGGAAACCAGCAGGAGATGAAAGGAGTTAAGATGAGGAGAAAAGACGGGAGAAGAAGAAAAGAGAAGAAGAAATGTGAGACGAGAGCTCGGAGAAGCAGAAAGCAGAGGAGAGTTGAGGGAGGCAGAAAAGGAGAGGAGATAATCTATCCACAGGGGAGAGGACGGTAAGACGTTTCCTCCTGACACAGCTTCATCTGAGTGTGTGTGTGTGTGTGTGTGTGTGTGTCAGGATCAGGTTCAGATGTACAGAACATGAAGAGTCGTGTGTGTGATGGTTTAATGTCTCTTCACCTGTGGCCTGAGGATGATGACGTCAGACATTTTGTGTGAGGAAACACTGAGGAGTCTGAACACACAACATGGAACCGGATCAGGAACCGGATCAGGAACCAGATCAGGAGTCAGATCAGGAACTGGATCAGGAACCGGAGCTGGTCCACTCTGCTGCAGTAGAAGATGGAAAACCGTCGCCTGGTTTGATGAATCTCAGTCATCGTTCCACCTGCTGAGCTGAGTCACTGCAGAGGCCTCCACAGTCACCACATCTGGATCCAGTAGAGTCCACATCTGGATCCAGTAGAGTCCACATCTGGGAGACTGGCAGCAGCTGTCTGCACAGATACACAGACATGTTTAGTGTCGATTATCTCAGACGTGTTGCTGCAGTTTGAACATTTTGAATGAAAGATTTTCTCAGAGAGCTTTGATTTTGACTTTAATGGGCTAGATTAGGATTAGCACCAGGATTAGGATTTGGATTAGTACTTGGATTAGGATTAGCCCGATGCTACATGATCCAGCTTGAATGCAGTTTCTGCTCCATGCAGTTATGTTGTGTTTCTTTGGAGAGAAACCTGATAGATGGAGCGTTCATTCATCAGTAACACAGCATCAAGTTTCAGCATCTGCAGGAAGGTTTGCAGGATTTAAGCTTAGGTTAGTTTAGGCTTCAGACTGAAGTTCAGTTCAGGTTTGGAGATTTTTTGCACAAATTAAAATGATATAAACAACACAAAGAGACAGAAAAGTAGATTAGAGGACTCAGTCTGTGAATGCCTTTCAAAGTAAAACATGGATCTTACTTTGAAAAGAATCCTTTAAAGCAGGTGGGTTTAGACTGGACGAGAGGAGGGTGGTTGTAGAAATATCAGGTGCAGGATTAAATCAGAGAACTGAAGGTCCACAGTCCCACTCCTTTAAGACGTATTTAATCAGGAAATGACTCCATAAAACTTCAGGACTTGGCTGAAGCTGAATGTGCTGTGACAGAGGTCATAAAGCAGCTGCAGTGAGGACTGGTTATCTACAGTCCAGATCTCCAGTACCAACACATGAAACTCTGCAGTGTCATGTGATCTGATGTGTTAACTCTCTGAATCCAGGACGCTGGGCTCAGATGTAACAGTGATGTAAACACACACGCTCACAGAGAGGCTGCTGCAGGTCCTGTAGTGTGTGTGAGTCGTTGTGTGTTTCTACCACTGCCTTCGGTTGTTCTCCGTGTCTTCCCTCGTTCTTTTCACTTTCTCTCTCTCTGTCACAACCCGGCCTCTTTTCTCTCTCTCTCTCTCTCTCTCTCTCTTCTCCGATTCCCCCGCTCACTCTCTCACGCCCACTTCCTCCCTCCAGTTCTGCTTTTGACCTTGTTAGATCATGTCTCAGTGGTGTGTGTGTGTGTGTGTGTGTGTGAGACAGGAGAACGGACACTGGAGCACACAGCGTTTTAATAAAACATTATGAGAGTGAGTGGTGTGTGTGTGTGTGTGTGTGTGTGTGTGTGTGTGTGTGTGTGTGTGTACACCCCAGGGCAGGGCTTTGTGTGTATATCCTGTTGAGGCTGTGTGTGAGAAAGATAACAGGACAACCCAGGGCAACTCTCTAATTGGCCCGCACTCCTGCCCCGGATACTTGCTCTCTTTCTCTCTATATATATCTGTTCTCTTTCAAACGCTGCTCTCCTATCGCTGCTCCTTCTTCTCCTTCTTCTTCTTCTCCTTCTTCTCTGCTGTGAGTGAGTGCGAGCCAGGCGATGCATTAAAGACAGGGAGGGTGTGACGGTGCCTCAGGTTGAGGAGGTTAAACAGTGAGACTGACTCTGATGAAAATACGACACAGTTGTGTTTCCAGATCGCGTCAACACACGATCACATCTTCATCTTCAACACTGATGCTTCCAGAAGTCTGGGGGGGGGCATATGCTTCTCTCTGTGCTTATTGTTAATTAATGAGTTTTTTCAGAGCTGACATTGTTCAAGTGAAGCTGTACGATCAGATTAAGAGGAACTTCACACTAAATCCAGGTTTTTCAAGTAGTAATAGTGATCTGAGCAGAGAGGCCAGGAGCTGTAGCTGTAGCAGAGACTTTTCATAGTGAGCCGTAGTTTCCAGTGTTGATCTGACTGTGGCCTCCTGCTGCTGAAGCCTCTCTGACATGAACCTCCTCTTCCGGCTGTTTTATTCATCTTATATGTTGCTCCGTTTACACTCGCACAGTATAAATGAACTGAGTGAGTTACCCTGAAGTTCAGTTTTTAATCAGCTCAGTGTCAGGCTGTACAGGGGCTGTGTCTCAGAAACTTCCTGTCATCAGTCTGAAGATATGAAGAGGACAAGATCAGATTTTCAGAATTTGTTTTTACAGAAGCAAATCCTGAGTAATGTTAAGAAACTGTAGGAATATCTGTTACCCTCTGAGGTGTTTTTACTGTCGACCACTTCGATCTCCATTAGCATTTGTCAGTTGCACCACGACAGAGAAAACCTGCACGTGACCCGGGTCGGCTTCTCTGCCGGGCTAACTGCAGGATCACGGCTGGGGGTTAGCCCGGATCTACTAACAAGCGTTTGGTCGTCAGTGTCTGACGTCATCCTGTCAGTGCTTCAGCTGCACCTGGTGACCTCTTCTAAAGTTAACAGAGGTTATTCAAGAAGCTTGTGGAAAACAGAACATTGACTCAGCAACTGTTCACGCTCCAGCTCGACGAGCGCTGCACCAGTCACACACACCAGAGGAAATAATGTGTGTGGTGTGTTAGTGGTGTGGCACCAGTCCAGGGTGGAGTATGTTCTGTGCAGCCGGCTGAGTCTGTCATCCACTGTGTGAATCAGGACTGTTGTGTTGGTTGTGCTGGTCTGATGGATGTGGTCAGTGCGGGAGGGTGTCACTCTGTCCATCAGTCTTGATGCTCAGTAGCTGTGGTTGTTACACAGACAACAGTGAATCTCATGACGACAGATGAACTCCGAGGCTGATATACTCTCATTAACCCTTCACCAGACGAGAGCTGCTGCAGCCGGAGTCAAGTCTTTACTCTGCCTCAAACTGTAACACTACAGAGCTGCACAGAGCATTAAGCCAAGTGTGCTTCCAGCGGTGGAGGCCTGCCTCATTTCACACAATCAATAAGCCTGGATGTGAGGAGGTGAGAGCTGCTCCTCAGAGACCAAACATGCTCATTTAACTGACTGCATTAAGGCAGGAAACACTCGAGTGGCCAGGGGAGTTTATTTATGGGCGGGCAGCACATGCCTCGTGCGCGCCCCTGAACGCATCGTCCAACGTTCTGCATAACAAGTGCTTCACAAACCTCAGCGGTGCTCGGCTACCTTCATTTAGATTTCTGGACATATGCAGTTAAATCTCTGCATTGTCCTACTTCAAAGCTGGCTGTGTTGGGATGTGGAGAATGAGAATGTTACGGCTGTCCTGTAGGAATACCAGCCCATTGTTACTTAATCTTCTCCCTCTGTCAGGGATGAAGATGTCTGGCGTTTCCACCAGATTCAGATGGAAGTGGATGATTTTAAACTGTTTATATTATAACTTTAAATTAAACAAATCCATGCGAGTGTAGTTCAGCTGCTGGTAGAGCCTGTGGGGAACTCCAGGCCTCAGTCATTTACGTCATGTAGGTCATATACAGATATTCAGACGTTCACCACAGGTTAACTTTAGTATTACGATGCTTTACTCTGAAGGACTTTGTGTTACTAAAAACAACAGGGGATTATTAAATAAGATTAAATGTGAGGTAAAATAAAGGTTCCCTGTAGAGTTCTGCAAGGACCTTTGTGTTGAATGTGTTAAATACATTTACATCTCAAAAGCTTCTTTAATATTTTAAGTTCCTGCATCAAACAGCCATGTTTGTTTGCCAGCAGTCTTCTACCTTGTGTCCTTTGTTGGTGATTTAAAAACACATCATAACATTTCCTCACAGCTCTGCTGGTGATCAGAGTCCAGTGTACAAACAGTTGTTATAACGTAATGAGTGAGTGTGCCTCATTTCTGTTCAGCTCTGGTGTCAGGTGTTTGCAGAGTTCTACCTGCCAGGAACTGCATCCCTGTTGTGCACAGCAGAAACTACCGGTGTTATGACGAGTTAACGCCGGCTGACAACACTGTCAGCAGCCCGACAGGAGGGACACTGCACACCCTCCACAGTCCAGACATATACCAGGTTTTTACCTGATCTGTCATCTGTCAAACAATATCAGTATTGGTGCTAGAAGCTTGGTGTGCCAGTGACTGCTCGCAGGACTAATTGGCTAGCTGCTGTAGCTGAAGAGCTAATGGCTAATGGACTAGCCAACCAGGACCATGCTAGTGCTTTAGTGCAGTTTATTCAAAGACGCATTTATACCTTTGACTAATGACAGGTTTGTCCATTTACACCTCTAAGGTCAGGACTGTTTCCTTCTGCACTGTGACGTTCTTTCCTTAACTCTCTCTGAAACTTTTCCACAGATGAAGTGGAACATCCAGGTTTCTATTCTCCTCAGGTACAGGTTGGATTCATCGTGTTGAACCCATCAGTTTACAGATGTGTGTGCAGCTGAGGAGGCATGTTGAGCAGGCTTCGCTGTAACTGTGCATGTGCAAGGTCAGCTCATTTGTCTGATCTGACAGGAAGCTGCTGCTAAAGACGCTGTGCGCCCAAAAGTATGATGGAAGTTTACTGTTTGTGACTAAACAAATTACAGCTCATCCTCCTCCTCTGCAGATACCAGTTACTTCAGCCTCTCCTGTCTCCTCCTCGTCTCTGTCTGTCAGGTGTTTTCTGCACTGTCGGGTAAAGTGAAAAGTTTTGAAATGGTCGACAGTCGAGTGGAGGGCTCCAACATCAGGTCTGAGGAAACTTTTCAGGCTCCTCTCTGCATGGAAATGAAGGGGACATTGTGTGTATGTTTCACTGTGACCTGCAACGTGAAGAATCAGGGTCATTGTCCCATTAATCTGACTGGAGAGTGTTTAACACAAGTGCGGCGTTGAGTTGATTTGCATGTTGAATTGAGACCTTGCCTGTGGTGAAGACTTTCATAAAGCCTCGACTGCACAGACTCAGCTGAACGTGTCTCAGTCACCAAAGAAATCCACAGTATCTGGTTTCATTCAGCAGAGACTCCTCAATAGAAAATCAGCCTTTCCTGGAAACATACTGCTACAATACTGCTTATCTATACAGGTCAGTGTGTGTGTGTGTGTGTGTGTGTGTGTGTGTTTGTGGTACGCTGCCAGCAGACATCTGAGTTCTCAGAAAACATGCTCCATTAGAGCAGACTTTGTCAGTGATAATAAAATACTCTAAAGCAGTACAGTACTTCCCATCCTGTAAACTCCTACTTGTAGATTACACAGACAGACTGAATGTGTGTGTGTGTGTGTGTGTGTGTGTGTGTGTGTGTGTGTTGTCAGTGTTTGTGTTTAGTCAGATGAGCACCAAGGTTATCTGCAGGGGAAACAACACAGTGTGAAGCTCTAAGCGAACACACTGATGCTGCACACAAACACCATGATGCCTTCACACACACACGTTATCATGGCCATATTCATATTTAATTATATGTGACATCACAGACGGAGGTGATGACAGCTCACAGTCGTGGCCTCTCTGTCACCTCTCCCTCTCTCTTATTGTAATCATACCCAGCACATTAGTTCAAGGAGACAGAAAGAGATGTGTGTGTGTTCACTGCTGCAGCACTTCCTGTGTTTTCTAAACAACCACAGGCAGAGGAGGAAGTGGCTGTTCGCCCTGATGGACTGTCAGACCACGTATCACTGTCATGGACAGCTCCAGAATCTGATCCTGCTCAGACATTTCACTCAGTCAGTCTCACAGGAAGAAGGTTAAAAATATGGACGTATGGGCTGAAAAAACTGACATCAGGCAGGTGTAAAAACCATGATTCACACTGACAGAGGAGGTTGAACTGAAGTGATGTTAGAGAGAGACTGTACGTATAAAACAGTAGTTCAGTGTCTCCAGAGGAGCTGCTACATTAGCACCTGCTAGCATACCAGACCGTTTAGTTGAGTTGCATTGTGGGTTGCACCCTTTTTCTTCTTTCTTCTTCCTCTCTTCATCTCTTCTCTCTCTCTTCATCTCTTCCTCTCTTCATCTCTTCATCTCTTCATCTCTTCCTCTCTCCTCTCTTCTCTTCTCTCTTCATCTCTTCATCTCTTCATCTCTTCCTCTCTTGTGTGTTAGAGCTGATTGAACAGAGTTGGTCTGTTTTTCCTAGCAGTATAACGTCATGGTTTCTGATTTGATTAAGCTCTGCTGTATCACATTTGTAATATCACATTTCTCTGACATTTTTTCTCAGACCAGAAGTTGTTACTGTTTTACTGCTAAAAGTTTACAGCTTTAAAGAGCTTTCTCAGGCCGGGGCTACAGCTGTCTGCCCCATTACATGTGTGTAATCGGACGTGTTGGATTGGTTTAGTTGTGTCCACATGCGTGTGTTCACACTTGACATTGTGATGTGACATTCACACATGATTGGATCTCACTGTAGCGTAGCGAGGCTGCCTTCCTTTCTGTAAAGGTGTCAGACACCATCTCCCGTCTGTTGTGTTGGAGAAGAAGCAGCAGCAGAGAAAGATGTTTCACCCAGACACTGTGCTACTGCAGCTGAAGAGGAAACATGGTTCTGGGTTGGTTGTCAGCTTCCAGCCACAGTCTGAACACATGCAGGTTAATCTGTGACTGTAAATTCCTTGTAGGTGTGAATGGTGAACGTTTTAGTTTGACACTGATCTGTTGATAGAAGTGGAGAGAGTTCCTCCTGTGCAGGACAAAGAAACATGAAGATACTCTGCAGCTTTTACAGACTTTATCATGTTTCTGGACTGTCAAGACTTCCAACAAACGTCTTTCTAGACGATCGTCGGTCTCAGGAGTCGCACTCTCCAGCTAAACTTTTATTCATATTAGATCAGAAGGTTGACTGTTTTGGATCAGGACCATCGGTATTTTCAGGAAGTAGTTTGGGAAGATGTTATTTCAGTATGTGAGATACATTTAATCATAATTTAGATCAATAAAAGTATCAGATCAGACTCTGTATCAACAGATTAGGGCCAAACAGTTTGATCAGAACATCCAGATATGTTCAGTAAAATGTCTCCTCCTTACACTAAAACCACTGGCTCCACTGGTTTATAGTTCCCCACTTGGATTTGATTCCAACTCCTTCACCAAATACTGAGTTTAAAAGGATCTGAACCAGAGTGGAGAGGTGTACATATCTCCATAACCAGGCATTCAGAGGAAGCCCAGGAGCTCGTCAGCTGACCATCTGTCCCTGTAATGTTTGTATCTGTTACACGTTTTCATCTGTTCTCTGTCAGGTTATTACAGCCCACTTAAGCTCCACTTAAGATTTTATCAGCTCATAGTCACACCAGCCTGTTATCAGTAAACACCACCATCACATGTCCACAGCTGCACTGACTCAGGATCAGCTGATCAGCCAGTGTCCATGTGTCTCAGGCACTTAGAGTGAGATCCCATCTGTGGTAATATCTCCATATATCTAACAGCTGTGCACGTGAATGAAGCCACATCCTGCTTCATGCTTTTACATTAACACAATGACTGCACCACAACTGTAATGAGATTATAAATGTATTCCTCATGCAGTCTTAATTCACTGATGTGTTGTAGAGGTCACAGTCTACCAGGACTGTTAATGAGAGAGACTCTGAGGGAGATACCTGAATAAGTGATGCTACAGACAATGGACAGATGTAGAAGACTTGTGTAAGAACAGAAAGTGCTTCTGGCAGCGAGAAGACCAACCACAGGGCGAGTGTCAGGGATCAAGGACACCAGTTCAACTTAGTCTGGTTTTCTTGGGATTTCCTGCTTCACTGAGTCCAGAGTCGGCTGTCCTGATAACTGGAATCAAGAGACTGTAACAAAACACCAAAGGTCGTCTGTGCAGCAACTTATTACGACCCATAGTTGTATTTTATTGTTTGGCGACCTCTTGTGGCCTTAATAATGTATTAATAATGACCAGAGCAGGAGGAGGAAGTCAGGTGACGTAGTATAAAGGTTGGCGTGGAAACAGTTGGGTCAATAAAACCCAAGACTTCAATGTAGAAGATCTACTGTAACCATGACAACGAAGGTCCTCGACTCTAAGGAAGTGTTTATCTTAACCCAAACCGCTGATCCAAACCAAACTGTGACCGTTCCATGAACTGTCCAACCACAACGATCAAAGTCCGGTACACCTGCCACCGTTATTTCAGGAGACGATACGAGTCGTATCAGAGGGCAGGAACAAACGATCTTTATGGTCGTCAGCTGACTCTGTTCACTCCTATCCAGCTACTTTTCTTTAACCGATTGGGAATCAGCCATGTCAGTGAAAGTCATGCTGTTTGGAGAAGCTTGATGTTGATGTAATACAGTGATTATAGGTCAACTCATCCACTGAGCCCAAACACAGGTGTCTGGAAATGTTCAGTTATCCTTCTCTCTCTTCTAAACCTTCTCTTGTATTTTCTTCTCTCTTTGTTCAGATTCATCTTTGTCAAAGATGAGCCCCTGCTCTGAAGCGGGGAAACCCTGTAACCCCTGCCTGGACGCAGCGAAGGCATGTAACCTCAACGAGACATGTAAACGTTTACGCTCTGCCTACAACTCCATCTGCAGCAAGGCCACGCCCCCGCAGCCCTCTCTGGCCAATCAGGAGCCGTGCAGCCGGAAGAGGTGTCAGAAGGTGGGTACAGTAATGTCTTAACAGAGCGGACAGAAGAAAATATCAGTGACGTCGCCTCATAGTTGTTCAACAAGACTTCTGCTCTACGTCCACTTATTAGCTTTCTCCAAAGCTTTCACCTCTACTGCATGGTCCTCCCCAGGTCTAGAGTAAAGTTTGGTGGTTTGATAACTCCATCTGCTGATGTGGACTTGAATGCTCTAAAAGGGAAACAGAGGCAACTAAAGGAGTGACCTGAGATGACATGCCATTTTTAGAGGTGATGAGATCATGAGGCGAAGCTCTGCACAGTGAAATAATATCACAACACTAACACTGATAATGTGTGCAGGCTGTATCTGGAAAAGCTAAACACTTATTAAGGCTAAAAGGTTATTAACATTTCATTTTCTTCTCCTCTTCCCCGTTCCTACTCATGGCTAAATGTTGAAGTTGTTACTGTGGCTGCTAAAAGCTGTAAATGTAATTTATTTTCCTCGTCTTTGCTTTTACATAATCACTCCGTGGTCGCAGGAAACCAGGTTTTAAAGCTTTGACCTTTGCACTGTTAATTTCTGGTTCCTGGTAATGTATTGTGATCTGGTGAGTTGGCTCTCACTGCTATGGAAGACTTAAAATGCCTGAATAAAACAAATCAAACTAAAATATAGTGAAATATAATATGTTGTCATATGTATTTCCTTTATTTTCTGTGTCTTAAGTAAATGACACACATAATAAAAACTTACCTTTCTGAATTAGTAACTAAATAAATGAGGTGAATCCAATGTCTGAGTTTGATTGCAAGTCTGAGTCGTCAATGCTCAAGTCCAAGTTAAGCTACGAGTCTTTGGCTCAGAAAATTCATCCCTCCTGTCCTGTAGTCTCACATTCAGCCGTCTCCATTAAACCAGTCAGTGTTTACTGTAACTAACACCAATTAACTGTCAACATTTACTGAGAATTCTGCCAAGAAAATCCCTCTAACAGGACATTCACAACAACGTACTGAAAACCAGGGACAGTTTTAAAACGTCATGTAAATGTCCTTCGATGTAATGTGAGTGACAAGCTGTTGAGTTATACCTGCAGTGCAGATACAGGCCCACAGAGCCTGTTCACCCTCAGTATTGGCAGTTTGATTTCGCTGCTTTCTTTTCTTAAATCTTCTTTAAGGTTGAATGTCTAACAGTGTAAATGACAATATAAAGACAGATGTATTTTTACCATATTTTTCATTCTGTGTGTCTCAGGCTCTGCGTCAGTTTTTCGAGCGGGTATCATGGGAGCTGAGTTACCCCCTGCTGTTTTGCTCCTGCCCCGACCAGGCGTGTGCCGAGCGTCGCCGCCGCACCATCGTCCCCTCCTGCTCCCACCAGGAGAGGCACAAACCCAGCTGCCTGGAGCTCCGACACACCTGCCGCTCCGACGCTCTCTGCAGGTGAGCAGGGTGGAACTCAGCAGCCACTCAGGTGTGATCGTGACCTGCCGTGTTTTTTGTTTTTTATTTTTTTAAATGTTTTTATCCATACACATTCACTCCAGAAGACTTTTCAGCTTGATGCAGCTTGTTTCACTGATTATTATCCAGCGAGAGGAGGAACTAATCAGTGAAATCAGCTGCTGAAGTGTTTAATTGGAAAGAAATCCTGCCGACACTTGGGTCAAAATTACACATTTGATTGATAACTACTGGCTTTAAAGGTTAGAGAAGCTTGAAGTAGGGGAAATGAATGAATAACACTCTCGCCCACTTCCTCTGTGACAGCAGTCGAGGTGCCCTTGAGAAAGGAGCAGTGACTGATTGGGTGACTTTCCCTGGATAAATATATGTTGAATACAGTGATGGAGGCAGAAAGAGAAGGTTTCTGAAGATCAGGGGGGAGGAAGTTCAGAGGAAGGTTACTGTTGGTGCAGAGAGGGAAAGAGCAGTGTATGAAACAGGGAGTCGACAACCAGGACCACAGCCTGATATTTTATACACTGACAAGATCTCTGTTAGATGAGAAGATCTGCTGTTTGATTTCTTCCTGCAGATGTTTTTCTACGTTCAGTTTAAAGAACAGTTACATGTTTTATTTTGGCGGCCTGGCTCTGTTCCTGTGATGCTCAGGAACAAATCTGAGCATCTCCCTGTCTGTGGGCTCCGACAGAGCCTGAGATACACAACAGGTCAGGGCTGATCATTCTGGATGGAGCTGGAGCAGCTGATCAACAGAAAATTAACCAGCAGCCATTTTGATTCCTGAGTGACCTGCTTCCAGCCTCTGAAATGTGCTTTTCATATCATATGATGATGAACTTTCTGTTTGTTGGATAAAACAAGATGTGACCTAATGGGAATTTAACATGTAGGTGAATTGATAATGAAGTGAATCATCAGTTTGTGGCCTGATAGTGTGTAAACTGTGGAGCAGAGAACTGAGCAGACATTTAAAAAGTCTAAACTCATCATTCACTCAGTCTGCAGGTCACACTGTATCACTTCCTTCCACTTCCCAATCTGCTGCACATTTGCAGTAGTTTCAGTATTTCGCAGCCTGGCGGTCGAGGCCGAGGTCGCGGAGCTGCTCTGAATCTTTCTCTTTCTAAAGTGTCTTCAGTAATTAGGCAGCTACGTGGGAATGATGTTTCTCTTCCTCACAGCGTACAGTTATTTTTCTGAGAGCAGCTCACACCCTGAGTGAGTGTTTCTGTCTGTAGCAGCACAGACGACAGCTTTAATGGATTCCTTTCAAAACGCTCAGATGTACATCAGCATGTAAATACCCACATGTCTGTGTGTGTGTGGGTGGTGAGGTCAAACTGTATGATTCCTCTACGTCTGATCTAAGTGTATTTTGTGTACTTTAGAGTGTGTGTGTGTGTGTGTGTGTGAAGTGTGTAAGTGTGTTTGTTTATTGTGTCTGTGAAGCTGCTGCAGGTCAGCAGCAGAGCTCAGTCTTCAGCATCAAGGTTAAACACTTATAACAAGCTTAAAGAGAGGAGCTGCTGGAACACTGTTGGACTCATAATGGACATGAAATCAGGAAATCACAGTGTGGTCTGGACGGGGCAGAGCGCTGTGACGTGAACACACAGCAACAGTTAATCAGAACAGTAATGACAGAAACAGGCTGCTGAAGCTGTTTCCATGACCACATCTGCTCTGAGTCTCTCACATCCTAACTGGTCACATCGTGTTAGACTGTAACTAATGAATAATGTGCAAACACAGGACATGACCCAGCGGATTAATGATGCTCTGACTTCTCTGTCATAAACAGCACAAGTTCTAACTGACTGTCTCCTGTGTGTCGAGGTGTGTGTGGTTATTTGTTGTTACCTGACAATACAGAGCTGCAGGAACGAGTCATGAAACCAGGAAGTGAGTTAGCACATTAGCACATTAGCTAAATGAAATGACCAGTTGGAAGCTTAGTGGTGGAGACGTTGGACGTCATGTGACCGTGGTGTAGTTGGTTTATAGCCTAACATTAGCTTCTTACTTCAGTCAGTGAAGATGATCTGCAGCCTTTTACCTGCTGAACAGAAGAACAGTCTCACAGAGCTCGTAGCGTGGCTGGAGACTCTTAATGAACTCTGTAGAGCTGTGTGCAGCGGAGAACGTCACCAACACGCCCCCTCGCTCGCTGTCAGTTCTCCGGACAATGACCTGCTCTCACTCTGATGTTACACAGACTTTATACCAGGAGGCTGCAGGATAAAGAACATTTCATGTCTGGTCTCTGCAGGGTGACGTCTAGAAAGGTTGTGGTCTGCAGTAACTGTGTGGAATCACATTTAAACAAATCTGCATATAAAACAGAGACAACGTGAACCAGCCATCTCTGAGCTCAGTCGTCTGATGTCTGCTCAGCACCTGCACCGCCGGTTGTTTCTCTTCCTGTCATGTCAGTTTTCTGAATCCAAAGGACTGAAGTGACTGTTTGTCACAGCTGATTCTCATACAAACAACAGGAGGAAAATCTGGTCTCAGATTCAACATGTGCAGTTTTGTCTGCAGCTCTTTTATCTGTTGAACCGAAACTGTGGGTGAAAATGCAAAACACTCTAATTAAACTATTTGTTGTTCTGTTTTTATGTCTTTAAGCAGCTCTGGAGAATAATGAACAGCTCATTTCCATTTTTCTCTTTACTTTTTATTTCCTGTGGCAGCCTCATTATATTATTTACTCTTCAGCTTCTTTTTACAGAAAAAACACAAAACCTTTAACATGTTTGGAGACATAAACTCAGGTGAAAATCAGTTTAGAATGAGAGTTTTGGGATGGTTCTGGGTACCTTTGCTGAATAAAACTTTAAAAAGCAGAGTTTTCTAAAGCCTGTGTGGGAGCAGCATCACAGCGACGACTGGTGCAGAAGCAACAGGCAGCTAAGCCTCAGACAGGCTGAGTGATGGGAGGGAAATCACCTTACAGGAGCTCAGCCTCGTCCAGGCTTCACTTCACTCTCTCTTCACTCTGTCTTTGTTGTCTGGAGCCAAAAGCAGCTCACAGAGCAGAGGAGGCTGTTGTTTACATGTGTCAGTGTTTACCAGTTTATCTCTGAGCATGTTGGAGCAGAGAGAGGGGCTGAGCCTGGAGTGGAAGACAAAGTCTGAAAAAATACAAGACAGCTAAAGACAGAAAACACACTGTATACAGGTGATGGTTGTGATGATTCACACTGATGTCTAACTATTGAAGGTTCTAACTAAACACAGAAATCTGATTTACATTTGCAGTTTCTCATGTTTCAGGTGCTTTTATCCAAAGAGCCTCAGAGTGAGAGACGCTAAAGCTTCAGACCTTGAAATAAGAACTAAGAACTAAATCTGTTCAATGAGACAAAGAGCAGGAGATCAATTAAAGAAGTGCACTGAAAGCTCACAGAGTCAGAGGTGTTAGGAGAGGACGAGCTCTCTGAGGAGATGAGTCTTCAGAGACTGTTGAAGACAGAGAAGGACACTCCTGCTCTGAACCACAGACCAGATCAGTCTGGACTGAGAGGACCTTGTGATGCCAGACAACGATCCTTAAGGGAACACAGAGTCTGAGAGGGAGCAGAAGCCTGAAGGACTGAGTTCAATGTTTAGAGGGACCTCCACTGATTTTCTGCATCAGCATGTGCAGAGGCAGCGCTGTAATTCAGGCTGGGGGAGGCTGAGCATGAAAATAATCTGCTGAAGCTTTTTGTGCATTTCTCATACACACTGGTTGGTTTTTCTCTTGACCCTGAAATACAGTCCCACAGTGATGATGTGTTTCTGTAGTCCAGCCCTGAAGTTAGCATCAGCCTGGTTCCTCCACAAAAAGCCAACGGCCCTGACAACCTCTGTAGTCTCATTTAGACACTCGTTAGCAACCGCCTTTTTTAAGACACGTAAAAGCTTCAAACATCAGGAGTGGGGGATTTACTGACCCATTTTATGTCGGAGAATAAAACCTGAAAATGTCTTGAGCTTGTGTTAAAACCACAGACCTTATTTCAGACATTTAACCAGAAACACACTGACAACAGGAAGAGCTAACATGCTAACATGCTAACTGACTTCCTGGTTTTATGACTCATTCCTGCAGCTCTGTATTGTCAGGTAAGTCCAGTATATTGTGGGCTTATTGGAATGGTTTTGGTGTAGTGAACCACAGGACAGATGCTGATGTGATTCTGAGGTTTTCTAGTTTTTTAACTTGTAACTTGCTGTTTGACTTTGTCTCTTTATTTCCACACGGAGCCAGGAACTGTGTGGACCTTTAGTTTGTGTGCAGTGCAGTGTATGTGTGTGACAGTGTCCCTCCTGTCTCAGCACAGAGAAGACAGAGCAGGAGAAGACGGTGCTGAAAGGACGGCCTTTAGATAATCAGGCCCGTCTACAGAGGATCCACACACATCACAGCTGCTGTAGAGACACTGCAGGCTCCGTGTTTGTGATTTGCTGGTGGCGTACGATCGGTGTGTGATGCTGCTTTGTGTTTCTCAGTGAGTAGGTGTCTCTTTGAGCGAGCATGTGTGATATAGAGGAGAGGAGAGCAGCACGGATAAATCAATATCTGTTTCTGGGAATAAGACCACACACACAGAAGAGCAGCGCTGCAGAGCCGACCGGCTTAAAACCCCTAACGAGGTCTGTCCCAGCTCCCCCCAAACCCACAGTATTTACCTCCCGCCCTCAGTCAGACAACAGTACACCCTGTGGCAGGTAACTGCTTCACCCCGATATCATGCACAGAGCATGAATCATGTTTGATTGCCTGTAAACGGAATCCAGAGTCGACTCGTTCCTTTCGCTTTAGCCTCCATTAACCCCAGATGGAGAGCAGAGAGCTGCATAATCACTGGATCCCCGCGGGTCCTCTGGGTCTTGACGGCCTGGGAGGGTGTCTCGTCTCCCGCTGTGGATGGGAGCGGGCAGGAGGAAGTGACTGCTCGGGGACCGCTCTGATTGACAGGAAGCATAATTAAATACGGTAACGCATGAGAAACCTACAGAGAGCTGTAAAAGGTTTTTGGACCAAGCAAAAAAATCTATTTGCATTTCAAATAAGAGCCGAATCACACCTACGGTTAATTTTCAATAAGAAGTGTGGAGGGAACGTTCAGTCCGTAGAAGCTGTGTCAGAGTTCACTCTCTGAGGCAGGGAGGAGAATCAAACAGAAGTAAATTTGACCTTTTACCTCTAAACAGGAAGTTACCTGTCTGACTGAATCCTAAGAACGTCGTCAGTTTTAATAGATATTTTGACTTTGTGGGGTCCACACAGCCACAGGACACAGAGAGCTGGGAAAGTGTTTGCTGATTAATCAGAGTGTGTTTCTGCTGCCCAGTCCTTTAATTATCAGACAGAGGCAGAGATGGCCGTCGTCTGCTGATTGATGTACAGTAACTGCTTTCTCTCTGAACTCCGCTGGAAGGAAAATTGTTGCTCGTAAATTACTGAGACAACGCAATTTAGTAGAAACACAGCATGCGAAGAGAATTGGATTTTACTTTTGACCCTGTAATTATCACAGTCTCCAGTCTGGTTCTGTGTTTTTTTAGTGGCGGAGAAAAAATGGAACAGTTGAATGTCCGAGATGTCCTTGGATAGTGAAATGAAAATGGAATATCAGCGGATGTTAATTGTCCGTCCTGATGCAGCACGATGAGATGAGGAGTTGTTATCATCGCTGTCAGTGTTGTTGTTGTGTCTCAGGACGTCCTGATCGAGTTGTATTGGCTCTGATCCAGAATCAGCTGATCCAGGGTCTAATCTGATACCTTCATGTTGATTAAATATGTATCTGACACTTTAACAGAAACAGCTGTAGATACTAAATCTGACACGTCTTATTTTCTAATGAGAGCTTGTCATAAAGCAGCAGAGAGGAGGATAAACTGACTGTTGCTTTGTTTCCTGCCTGTTTCAGACTTTTATTTTCAGACCTGTTTTGATCTGATGAATGAGTTTGGTTTGTTAAAATCATCATTTCTTTCCTGAATTCAAAACAAAAAGCGTCACATCAGTGGTCACAGGCTCCAGCTCCAGCTCCTCTTCCACTGGAGATGTTCTAATAATCTAATAGACGTTTGTAACCTGAGGTTAATTCCACCAACAGGATGGAAAAGATGAAAGAAACTGTGCAGCCTGTAAAAAACTGACTGATGGGACAGTGCAGACAGCACAGAGCTGCTGTGGTAACAATAATTAAATAAGCTCGCTCTGTAAAACTGCTCCTGTCTGGGCGGTGGAAGCCGTCTGAAGGACAGCACATTCACTGCTGCACTCATTCAAAGTTTAGAGCTTGAAGGAGAAACTTGTTGGAATTTGTTTCCTTTACTTAACGAACAGCTGAATGCACTGCAGGGTTTATATAATCTGTAGCTGTCAGGTGCAGATCCAGTGGGCTCTGATGAGAGGGCAGGAGGATTATACATGGGTGTGTTTTAGAACCAGTCAGAGAGCCGTCTCCCATTCCCTTTAAAGGCCAGGTGAGCTTCACCTTGGTGGATTTACCAGCTGCTTCCTTCAGCTGATCTCAGATCAGGTGTTTGTTGGTCAGTCACTTTCTGATCAGACAGACCTAAGTTTGTTATTCAAACGAGCGCCGGCGATAAGATGGAGCCCCGTGTGTCTGTGACCTCCCTGCTCTGTTAGTTAGTTCCTGCTGAAGACGTAACCCTTTAAAAACACCTCACAAACGTACAGTCACATTAAAAACAGAGGCTGTAATCTCCTCAAACTGCTGCTGACTGTAGTTCTATCAGACAAACAGGAGGAAGTATCTAGTGCATTTGTTGAGGGACTATTTTCAGCAGCGGATTAATCTACATTTGTGCAGCAGTGAGTGTTGGGGGCAGCAGGATGGTGTATTAGTGGGCCTTTATATGAGTGGTGAGGTGGACTCAGGACTCTTATCTGTCCTCAGATATCTTCAGTTTGTCGTGCTGTGTTCAGATAATCATGCCGCCCCACCCTCTCCAGAAAATATATATCCTGCTGCGATTTATGTGAAGTGACCCTTTAAGACCTTCAGCAGTGTCTGACAACTCACTTGCAACACACAGCTTCACCTCTAATAGACTTGTTGGAGGCTTCCATCAGGACACATCTGGCAGATGTGAGGATTTATGTGTATCAGGTTCTTTCTGACCCCCATCAGACTGAGAACTCTCACACTAATGACAGTGGTATGTATGCAAACACACACGGCCGTGCGCCGAGGCGTGGTGAGCTAAACTGCTTTTCCAAACCCGGCAGCAGCAGCTGAGTGGTGTTTTAAGGCGAGGAAGCCAATCTAGCGCCTGCATCGCTCCATTACACGGTCAGTGAGGTGAGGTGGCGGCATGATGGAAATAGCTGCCTCTTTTCTGTAGGTCACAGAGGACGCCGACGACGCAATAGGCCCTCTCACTTACTCCCATTGTGACTGTGTGTGTGTGAGTTTACACAAAAGCATTCCCTGATTCATCTCATTTCCCCTGCACTCGTCTGAATGTGTCCGGTTGGTTTACAGGAGTGATGAGGAGCGAGGGATGAGTCTTTGAGGGGAAATAAGGGAAGCTAACCCTACAGAGCAGAGAGCCATATAACCAGAGGTGTGACCAAGGGCAATCTCTCCTGACGCTGAGCGAGAGCGGCAACTCATAAGCTATGCTAATATGTAAATATGCAAATGAGCAGTCCCACTCAGGGACTGTTAATTAAAGAGAACATCAAGACAAAACAAAGCAGCTAATCACCAAACACACACACACACACACAGATGAGGGGAGATGAGGAAGCGTAACACACATGCTCTGAGGTTAAACACATTTCGACAAAGACATTCAGGAGGAACGCCACAGCCCGATGACACGATAGATCACAGAGCAGGTTTAAAGCAGCTGATGTTCACATTCAGGACAAACAGAAACTTTCTGTGTCGTATTTACACGACATAATTACATCTAAACCCAGGAGACGACTGATCTCCATCAGAACCACTTAGAATACAGAAACTACAGAGGCGTGCTGCTGAGGCTGTGGAGATTACTCTTGATTTTTCATTAAAAGAGATGTTCACACATTCATCATTGCACTGTCTGAGTCATGATGGACACTTTAAAACTAAAATGTCGTCTTACTTGATTCCACCTGATACTTTCATCACCCAAAGTTTATGAAGCTGATGTTATACTGCCAGACATGTAGGCTGAAGAGCAGCCAGAGACAGGTTAACAGGAACTCTCTTTAACCAGAAACATCTCTATATATCACCACCAGACTCCATTGACAAAAACAGGGATTTAACAGGAGCTGCTGGAATACCACTGCCTCCATCTGTTAGTGTGTCTGTGTTACTGTGTGGTACTTTTACTTCAGTAAAGTATCTGATTACTTCTTCCACCACTGAAAGTCTCACAGTAACACAGTCACAGTAACAGATGGAGGCAGTGGTATTCCAGCAGCTCCTGGTTAAATCCCTGTTTTTGTCAGTGGAGTCTGGTGGTGATGTATAGAGATGTTTGGTTAAACTAAAGGATCTGACTAATTAAAAGCTCTGTCTCTGAATGTCAGACACTTTTTATTTCATGGACTTAAAGCAGTAATTGTGGCATGTGCAAAAGTTTGGACACCTTCAGGCCGACATCTTTGTTAGAACCGAATGTCTTCATGTAACATGAAACGTCCACATGATATTCTTCTGTTGGTCCTGGAACATCTCTGGTTTTGGGAAGAAGTCAGAATTAAAGGGACAGTCTGGCTGTTTGGGAAACATCCTGCTCTGACTTCTTATCCAGAGTCAGACGTGAAGATCGATTGATTATTTCTGACAACGGCATCTGACACCAGTTTCCTTTCTTTGCATCCAGAAATAAATCAGAGATAAAATTATCCTGAGCTGCAGGAGGAGAACTGTTTGCTCCAGTGCTGTAAACTCACCATCTTTAAATCAGGTCTGTAATGTGATTATGAGCAGATGCAGGGACATTTTAGAGTTTTTATGTCTTTATTGATTATCATAATGTTTCCTATGAGGCATCTGTAACTGATTGAACTTTAATAACATCTTTTTATCTCCTTAAATCTCCATTATAAAGTGTTGGTACCTAAATGATACTAAAACAAACACTAGATTCATTTCAGGCTTGTAGGGAGTGTGTGTGTGTGTGTGTGTGTGTTTTGTTTATCCCTGTTAAAGCAGGAATGATAATTGAATAATGCTCGAGGGATCTGAGTCAGTTACACCAGGACTGACAGGAGAGAGAGAGATTTCTATACATTCCATACACAGACGTGTGGATGAAAAGAAGTTGTTGGAATATCTGGTTTAAATGTGAATGTTTACATTGGAGATAATTACATGTGTGTTCCTGTCATTCAGGACGTGTAGTGCTGCTTTGACAGTCAGTAATAATAAGGCCGTTTGGACTCACTCGGCCTCGCTGTAATTTGATTTTAATATTCTTCACCTTCTCTGCCACACACACTGACTACTCTGCTGTAATTGAGAGCATCACATGCTGCACAGACACCAAGGACGATTTCACACACACATGGAAATGTCACGAGAGCAAACACGGTCGGTGAGTGACTCCTCAGACAGCTGCTTCACCACATCTTCAGATACAAACTGATGAAGCCTCTTTGTTTTCACTCAGCGTAACGTGAAATGTTGCTGCTCGGCTCAGTCACAGGAACATTAGCTTGTCCAGAGTCAGCGACCCTTGGACACAGTTCAAGTAGTGCTGGGCAATATGGCAAAAAATATTATCATGATTTTGACATTTATCAGGATCTATAATCTGAGAGTCTGAAGAGTTTCCTGATAATGACTGAAGCCTGAAGAATCCAGTGGGTTCATCAGTTAAACTCAAACAAACATTTTCCTGTGGAAACATGTTTGCTGCTTTAACTGAACATTAAAGATGAATTTAAAAACTAAAACCTGTGACTCCGATCACAGATTCCTCTGATAGGACCTTCTATGTAGAGGAGCAGATCAGACAGTCAGCAGTTTGTGTAAAGTATTTCCTGTCTGGGAGTTTGTAGCTACAGTCCAGAACTTTCATCTGTTTCCTGAACACATCGTTCTCTGCTGAGCTCAGAGGCTTCATGTCTTTAACTGAGAAGAAGGAAACTGGGTTTGTTATATCCACGATTCTTTAGTTTAGTTTTGGTTCAGCCCTGTTAGCTGTTAGCCCTGTTAGCTGTTAGCTGTTAGCCCTGTTAGGACTTGGTGTAGACAGACAAACAGCAGCTTCATCTTCTCTCTGTGGTTGTTGGGATGGTCATTTTATCACCCAGTCCTAAGCGCAGCTCTTTCCTTTGCTCTGTGGGATGTTAATGACTCAGCGAGTCGTCTCCTGACGTGATTTCCAGAATAAAGGTTTTTACCTGCAGACTAAAACTGTGGAATGATCCTTTAAATTAACTGCAGCTTCACTTCCCCTCTGAGCTCTAAACCTCTGCTGCAGAACCTTCATCAGCGTCTTATTTAAATATGTTTACTTTTTCATGTATTTTGGTCGGAGCTCCTTGTCATCAGAGTGTGGAATCTAATTTAGAGGAAACATCTTAGGTCAGAGAAAGTACAGTACATTTTCTGTCTCTTTCTCAGCTGATGATTAGTTCAGATGAATCTTTAACGAGCCCTGTGGGGAAATGAGAAAGCTCAGGCAGGATTTGATCAAGTGGTTTCAGAGGCAGCAGATTGAAACACTCGGCCGTCTCTGCTCTGAATCTCCTGCTGCCTTCAGCTCGGCCATTATCTCTCTCTGACCTTCATCTGTCACCGACACCAACTGCTCCTCACACAATTAAAGAGCACTGTTCAAAGACAAAGGACTAATTTTTTAATATAAGCTATTACATCGACATCTGTCGCAGTAGATATACAGACTGTAACTAGTCTGATCTCAGGGTCCAGACGTTACACCAGTCCAACACAGGAGTTTTCAGTTTCATTTTTAAAGATACTGTTACAGACAGAAACTCATTTTCATAATGATCATATGACATGTGCTCTGTCAACACCAGAAAATAATCATTTGACTTTAAAGGGAAGTTGCTCATTGTCAAACATAACTGCTGTTTTAGTGAATGTACTTTTTGTGGTTGAAAACAGTTTCCTGGGTCAACTCCATGTGATATTTAGTGGTTAAACTAACAGAAGGTACAAGTAGCCTTACTCAGAACTGTAGTTAAGTAAAGTAAATGTACTTAGTTACTCTCCACCTCTCTCTGCCTCACTCTGCTTTAATCTGAGTTTCCAGAGTCCATCTTGTTTTTTAAAGCCTAAAAAGTTTTACCACCTCAGACTCTGAACTGAGAGTCTGGTTTCCATGGTAACAACCAGTGACACCAAATGACAATAATGAGCAGAGCATCAGGTCCTCCTCCTCCTCCTCCTCTTCTTCTTCACTTCCTCTCAGCGCTCAGCAGATATCTGAGAAGTGAAGATGTGAAATAGTTTGGTCTCGGTCTCAGAGTTTGACGTCTGAAGGTCGACTGTCGAACCGCAGCACAGATCAGAAAATCAACAGCTGTCCCGTCAGATGTTTGACAGGAACATGAGGTGTAAAGTGGTGGAAGACGTCGTCGCTTTAACTCGGTCACGTGTCGCTGGAGAAGAAAAACACTCGCCTCGTTTCTTTGAAATGAACGGCTGCCAAACACAACAACAACCACAGCTCCACAACCGTCTGAGTCACACCCTCACACTCCAATCCTCCCTGACAAGCCAGGGTGAAGGTGTCACCCAGTGTGTGTGTGTGTGTGTGTGTGTGTGTGTGTGTGTGTGTGTGTCGTGTAGAGAAACAGACTGGAGGACAGTGTGTGTGTTTGTCGCTGTAGATTATGGTCATGTCTTTTGTCTAGAGCTGAGTTGGTCGGCAGGATTACTCAAGCAGGCCAACACACACACACACACACACACACACACACACACACACACACACACACACACTGACCTCTGTGTGAAAGTCAAATGCACAGTGCTCTGGCCTGTCACACTGTATCACTCTGCAGCCGACAGCCGAGCAAACACAAACACTGTCACATACACACCTATGTATCAGGCATCTTCACACACACACACACACACACACACACACACTGTTGTGTTTCACTTCAGAGGACATTGCATTAACTTTCATTTCTCCCTAAAATCTAATGAGTTACGTTGTGTAGACTCAGTGTATTTCACACCTGGGCCTTCACCTGAATGAACCCACCTCAGCTAAAGGAACCATCAACATACAGAAACACAGTCTAACTGAACTCTGCATCATCAGGTCATGAAGCCTGAATAAATGACTACTGAAGCAATGCTGTAAAACCCACTGACCACAGCTCAATCAGTCTCCACATCATCTGCAGCAGAAGCATCAGTATTAACTCACAAAGACAAAAACAAAAACCACAGAATATAAATAAAATATATTTCACTCCCTGAAGCTGCTGATTATTTGTAGACAAATCAAAAACAGTTTCTGTGGAGCTGTAAAGTGAAGTCAGACTTTTTATTGGAGACTTCAGCGTTAGATCTTATGTTGAACTGAGACTCAGAGATAAACCTCTACACCAGAGTCTCTGAACTCCTCCTCCTTCAGTCACTGTGGGCTGAAAAAACAGCTGTTAAATCTATGCTAACATGTTTTAGCTTGCGCTAGCAGCTATAGGCGTGGTTAGCTAGCTGTGACCAGTTCGCTCTCTGACCGTCCAGTCACATGACAAATCGCCACCTGGAAATCTGATTGGTTGAAGGATCCACGACGCAACAGTTTCATCGCCGTTTATTTTAAATGACAGGTTGATTCTGAAGGCAGATTTCTGTTACCGTGGCAACACAGGGCTGAAATCTGATTGGATAAAAGCTTTAACATAAACAGACGGTACTGGACGCAGCAAGAGGAAATGAGATGAAGAGAACGGACTAATGGGAAGAGTTTAATTCATATAGTATTAATGGAGAAAAACATATATTAAAATATAATTGAGTTCAGCAGAGGAGGCCTCACTGACAATCCACCACTGAAAGAGATTAATGTCCCCATAAGATGTGTAATACAGGTACACACACACACTCTCAGGTGGACTGTGTCTGTCGTGGTCTCAGGTAGCGACAGGATCACACCCCCCCGCCCCCCGCTGTCCTGACCTGACGACACCCTTCACCTCACCTCCCCTCATCGTCTCTGCAACACGCTGCGTTATTACATTCATTAAGACAGAAGAAGAAGAAGAAGAAGAAGAGAGGCTCAGGAATTAAAGAGCAGAGAGAGAGAGACAAAGAGACCGACGAGAAGACAGGATGGTGAAACACAAAACTAGGACAGGCAGTAGATTAAGCTCAGCAGCTGTACAGTTATTGCCTGTGACAGTTTCTTGTGCATTAACATATGCATGATGTAGTGGGAACTGCAGGACACGCGTACTGGAAACGCAGAGATAATCTCCCAAACTACTGAATGAATCAGCCTTTTATTTCCACCAGGATTTTCAGCTTCCAGGAGAGTTTCCTCTCCATCTGTTTGATCTGGTTTGGTTCATTTTCTGTGGAGTTTACACAGTGATCATGCAGAGTTACAGCGCTCCAACACATAAAACTATGCCTCATGAATGATTAAAGTTTAATCTGTCATTTTTCTGCATTAAAAACAACCTGACCTGAGGCACGTTTTAGATCTTGGTCTTATTTCACTTTATATTTGAACCAGATGAAGACGTCTGGATCTGAAGTCATCAGAGAAACAAGCTGAGCTAACGTTAGCGACTGACACCGATGTTTAACCTGAAACTGTTTTATCCAGAGTTTTACTGGTTTTACTCAGCTGGAGGAGACGCCTGAGGAGAATTCAGCTCCTGATTAAAACAACAACTCCCATGATCCCTCGCTACTCTATGACTTTCCTGACCTACGTCTTTCACAGCTCAGATCCATGTGTTTGGGTGGAGATCTGTCTGATGATGATTCTTTTCTCCATCAATAGTTAGCTGTGTAAAACGTCTTTTTCTCGTCACATCTTCTGATTTGCTGCTGACAGATTTTATTGTTTGTTGACTTCAGGTCTCGACTCGCCGACTTCCACATGAACTGCCAGATGACGCCTCACACCGTCACCAGCTGTCCTCACGACAACTACCACGGCTGCCTCATGTCCTACGTCGGCCTCATCGGTACGTTTGATACTCAGTCGACCTTTAAAAGAGAAGTGACGGATCTGTCTGCAACATGTGGACACAAAATGAGTTTTAACTCTCAGATTTGATCATGAAACTTCCCCAGCTGATCCCTCTCATATCTTTATTTTTATTCTAAAGTTTTCTGAATTTTCCACCTTTGACCTTCTAGTTAAACAGGAACAGTGGATGGAGTCAGGTTCATTGTGTTGACACATGAGAGTCAAAGCCTGTAAAGATTTGTGTTAGAATTCAGATCCACACACACCAACACACAAAGTTTATGTGGATTCTAAATAAAACCAAAATCTCAACGCTGACCGGAGCATGAGACGATGTTTCTCCCTGTAGATTGATGGGTGTCATAGACCTCTGTTGAACTGACTGAATTAAAGCTGTGAAATGTGCTTTATAGAGAATTGAGCAGCTTTTGTTTTGAACTGACAGTTGCTGCTGTTGTTGTGTGAAGACTGTGTCTTTGTTAGAGAAACATGCTGCAGGTGACTCACTTCCTCTCTGGAAATCATCCAGTGATTCAATTCCCAATTTGCAAAAATCCTCTTTACATTTCTTCTTGACTAATCTCCATCCTAATTCTTATTCCTCCCCCTCCCTCCCCCTCTCTCCCCCCTCTCTGTCTCAGGCTCAGATGTAACGCCTAACTACAGCGACAGCAGCCCCTCCAACATCACCATCAGCCTGTGGTGTACCTGCAGAGGCACCGGCAATCAGGAGCGAGAGTGTGACGCTTTCCACCGGGACTTCACACACAACACCTGCCTCAGTGAGTCTCTGCTCTGCTGCTTCTCTGACGACCGCAGAGTCTGAAACCAAAGAAATACAGAGAAAAAAACGTTCATCTGCAGATTATTTTCATCATTAGCTGATTCATTATTTTTCTGTTTGACTTCTGCAAAGAAAAAGTTTCTGTCTAATGAACAGAACAAAACCAAACACATTCAGTTTATGTTAATCTGACATTTCCACTTGAAAAGTTAAGTAATCAATTCATTTCCTGACTAATAAATTGATGAATTCATTGTTTCAGGTGTCGTTCAGTTTACAGTTTAATATAAACCAGAGAAAAGCAGGAAAATACTCACATTTACCAAAAAGGAACAAACTCGTTTTTAGGATTTTTTGTTTGTAAGTGACTTCAACTAAATATGTGCTTATAATGAATCTCAAATTAACTACCAAAGAAATTTCTGTTTATCAATCAACTTATTGATCAGATCAGATTGATCAGAAAATTCAGCTCTAAGTCAATGTTATTATCAATCAAATTTAATGTAATTAATATCATTTATTTTATTTTATTCAAATCAATTATCAAGATAACTTCTTATTTGTTTCATTTTCTGTTGATTAATTGAGATATGAAGTACAGTCATTTTATGACTCATGTTAATCTTTAAAATACTTCAATCATTTCAGAGGGTTTTGTAGAGTTTATATGGAGATGGAAGGTCCTCAGGAATACTGTAACATAAGAGTGTGTGTGTGTGTGTACAGCAGTATATGTACAGTATAAGCGGGAAAAGAAAACCCGTGAGCGAGGCAGATAATTGAGGAGAAAGGTCGGGCGGAGGAGGAAGAACAGAGGAGTGTGAGACGATGTGTTGAAGATCCCCTGATACGTTCTTTAAATAACAGTGACCCAGCTCCAGCGTCACCCCTGCACCTCCTCCATCGAGCAAACAGCCTCCCCTCCTCCTGTAATGTGAACATATACATGCATATCCATGTGTGCCCGTGGCCAACCACCACATCAATACTGAATAATTCCATCATGTATTAAATATAATAATCACACAGAGTGGATGGATCATTTCTGATCATCCAGAGCTTCTGTGGAAGAGTTTCGGAGGGAGATTTGTTTTTCATTAAACACAGAAACTGCTCGGTGGAGATGAAGGAAAGATCCTTTTGGTTAAAGAAACACTTTGTTTAGAGGCACCTGAAGGAGACGTACCGGCAGCGATACTCTATCTCTCTGCTTCAGCCGTCCGTCCAGACTGAAATCTGAAAACTCAGTGTTTCAGGGTGATGATGATGCTGCAGCAGCTCAGTGAGCGTCGGAGCTGTGTGACAGGAAAGTTAAGAAAACCACCTTTAACCTCCTCTAACTTTCTCTGTGGTCAGATCAGAGCTGCCGTCACAGTTAAATACAGATTATATCAGCAGCTGGTTAATGTGGAGTTTATGGGCTGTGATTAAGTCACTGATTGATCCTGTTTCAGCGTCTGACAACAGAAACCTCTAAACGAGATCGACAGTATGGTGAATTCAGCTGCATTACATTTTTATGGTCCCTAACCTTTTCTGTAATCATTTTAAACATCAGTCTGACTGATCGCACAGCACAGCTGTCGTCATTAACCTGTTCCTGTCGCCTGTCTCACTCCTCACCAGATGCTGGTTCTCACTCAGTTTGGAGACTGAAAACAGGACAAAGACATTTGACTGTTTTTGTCTTGTTCTGGTGTTTGACTGTGGAGAGAGGTCTCTACTTAAATCACCTGAAACTCTGATGTGGACGTTTGCTTAAAGGATAACTACAGTATTTCTGAGTCGTCCAGGTCAAAGTACATCCACTACAGTTCTTGTTTCTGCCACCAACAGATTCAGGTTGTTATTCTAAGTGACTTTCAGTGGTGGAAGAAGTAATCAGATACTTTACTGAAGTAAAAGTACCACACAGTAACACTGAATGTTAATCTGACTGTTTCCAACCAGAGCAGGGCAGAAATCTTCACGTGTCACTGACAGACCTGGAAAAACATGTTTCACAGTTGTGATTCATTTATCTGAACACGCTGAGAGAATCAGTCATTCTCACAGCTGTATGGATTCAGTCCACAGAGGCAGAGTCTGCTTCATGTTGAGTGGTTTACATCATTAATCATTCAACAAACACATCAGAGTGGATTATGCTCCATACAGAGCTGTAAACACCACAGTCCCCAGCCAGGAATCTCTACTGACTCCACTGACTTATTTCTGTCCAACGTGTTGGACATTTCAGTGTAAGAACACGTGACATTTCTCTGTGGATTTGTGGTTCAGTGTGTTTGCTCAGTCGTCAGGTTTCGCTGGAAACATTCTTCATGTGTGGTTCGTCCAGTCGTAGCTTTCAGCCTCAGGTTGTCCAGTACCATCTGGTCCCAGGGACCATCTTCAGGTTCCTTCCTCTTCCTGCTACATCCACACACTCTAAAACAACATTACTTCCATCTGGGCCTCCTCCCATCATCCTACACAACCTGCAGCTTCTAAAGGAAACTCAGTGTATTCTAACCATCCAGCTGATGACTGTGAATGATCTTGTCTCTGATATCGATGATCGTTCCTTCCTCTCCTCTCACAGAAAACGCCATCCAGTCGTTTGGTTACGGCTCAGAGGGGGGGACTCTTCTCGTAACCGAGCCGTCGTCCACCTTCCTACCCCCCGCCCAGCCGCCGATCATCTCCAAACCTGCCCCCTCTCTGCACGGCAACGCAGTCAAACCCATGGACAGTGCTTGTATGTTTTCCACGTGTGCCAACCTGCAGGTGAGTTTGTCTTGTGTTACCAGTCGGTCTAACAGGCAGATCAGTTCAGATCCAGACTGGACTGAGGAGGTCTGAGCAGAACAGATTTATGTGCTCTGCTCTTCCTCACCTTCACACACATTAGCGTCATCCTGCCTCCACCCTGGGAAAGTGGAACCCCATCCATTATGTACAGGGAAGAGGTGTAAGGCTGCAGGTTAAAGGCCGATATAAATTGCTATCCATTATGTAAGAGATTTGAAGCATGAATTATAGAAAAGTTCAACATATAATGTGACTGGATGTAGAGATATTTTTACTAAACTGCCTCATTTTAACTCACTTACATTTACAGTAGGTACCTCACTGTGGAGGTGAAGATATTCACAAGAATATATTTACCACAGCTTCAAATCATATAAGATGAAGAACCATATGAAAGATTGCAGATGGAAGCTAACTTTAGAATAGCTGGAGTTTAGCATAAAGGCTGGAAGAAAGGGGAAACAGCTAACCTGGCTCTGTCCAAACAGTTTCCCTTTTCCTAAACACTCTTCCTCGACCTCGATGGAAAACATCATGAGGTCAAGGAAAGACGCGAAGGAGAACTGACGACGACTTAGGAAAGTAGAACCGTGGTATTTAGTGAGTCTGACTGCACTGACACTGGGTGTTTTTTAAACCAACTTTATTTACAACACATAGAAGATGTACAGTGACAGACTCAGTGCTGTAGGCTACAGTTCAATTAGGTTTCCTGTCCAACACTGATAATAACATGAATGGAATATACAAGTAGAGAAAGTTGAGCCACTAAAATAAAGATAAGGCTCCAGAGTAAATTGTATTCAGACAGAAATATAGTTTCCTGTTCTGGGCGCGTTGACTTTTTTCATAATGAGGTTCTCAGGTCTGGCACCATTGTGCCTATAGAGACTGACTGTATCTGACCCACACTGTGCAGTTGCGATGTGTCAGGAGCTAGCTCGCTTCAATGAATTTTGTGTTTAATGGTCTTTGTTTTCTCCACATGAGCTGTTAGCGTGTAGGTGTCCGCTGCCTCCAGCACCTGTAACCTGTAACTTTTAATTTCAGAGTCTATTCTGGTTGAAATCAGCAGCTCTGACTGAAGCAATAGAGGCTAAGGCTCATGGGAACTGTAGCATTTCAAGCCGTCTGCATACGACAAACGCGTATTGAACAGCATGGAGGATGAAAAAGCACTGAGCCTAACCATTGGTTGGTTGGGTGGTTTAACATGAAACTGTTTGACAAAAGTTCAGAATTTAACTACTGTGACAAAAGCTGAATTCACCCCCCACCCCCCATCAGGGTCATGGAGCAGTAATGGCAGCACCTGCAAACTGTCTGTCAGCACTTTCACAAAAACCCATTTCTAAATACCTGGAATGTGAGAGTGAACGTTTCCAGTAAATGTGAAACCTTGGTGGTCACACAGCAGCAGAGGGAAACAGACAGGAAACAGATAAAAACAGAGATATGATGTAAGAAAAGAGGGAACAGATGGAGGGAATGCATGTAATGTAGCAGAGCTGTGTCCCTATGGATGATGTATATTACCTCATGAATTTGTTTTCTGAATTGTATCATTTCCCAAAGCACATGAATATAGCTATCATTTTCCTGTGAGCTATGCTGAGCAGCCAGTTTATAGGAAACAGACCTGCAGAGGCGTCCAGTGTCAGAGGAGGTTACTGCAGTAATAGTCAATATGATAATGATTCATCTGCATGGTTTAATGATCACTATAACAGCCCTGTATATGTGCACATGGATGCATATTTGTGGATTTGCACATGTATATTTCAGAGGAGATGATAATGATCCGGTGTGCGGCGTTTCCAGGCCGCTCTCATCACTGAAAAGAGTTTTCCTCTTTCTCGCCGAGCGATAAGATCTGATTGGCTCTCCCACCCAGGCAACGGGAGGAGATATGCTAATGAAGCGCTGACAAAGAGGCTGATGGAAGACTCCGATAGCTGATGCAGTGTGTGTGTGTGTGTTTGAGAAGCATTAGTGTGCGTCTTTGTTTACGCTCTTGTTACTGCTCTGCATTTCAATGACTGTGAATCTACTTTAGGGTTTTTCATCCTTCACATCACAATAAACTGAAACAACAGGCCTTTTTCTGCAGAGATTCCCCCTCTCTGTACACCTGTTTCAAATGTTTCTTACACTGATCTCGTCAAAGTACAGACTCCAGACTAATGATCATACAGGTCTATGTATTTTTCTGTCAGTTTCTTGCTCTAAATACTACACCACCCGTGAGCCTGTAGCCATGAGAAGAAGCCAGTCGGAGCTATGGATCAGAGTGGCAGTTTCATCATTGCAGAAGATGTTGCCATAGTTACTGAAGTCATCCAACTTTAAACCTGCCATTTTGTTTTCTCAGCAGTGTAGCATGTAGCTTCAGCTCGCCATTAGCACAGCATGTATGAGAATTTTAAGCTTTACACACCTCTGGAGTTGTACACATCCACACACTCGTACTGTGACGTTTCATCAAAGAACCAGATGTTTTCTAACACAGCAGTTCATCTTCTGAACTGATGCCTGGACAAACTGATACCACGTTGCTTGTGCGTGGTGGACGTGGAACTGCCCAACTGTTGTTTATCTGTTGTTAAATTCTGAAAACAGAACCTTGTCTTCTGTTTTATTATCAGACTCAGGTTCAGGTCAGTCTGATTAATCGTGGTGTTAAACAAGGGTCCTTTCTTGTGCCACTGTTGTTTTCACTTTACCTGCCTCTCCACAGTCAGGTGATACAAAACCTTGACGTTTGCTTATGTAGCTATGCAGATGACACCCTGGTCTATGTTTTAATTTCCTCAAACATTTCAAACAATTCTAGCAGTCTCACAGATTTTATTGCTGTTGTAAAACATAAAATGCTGGAAAATTTCTCTTATTAGGTGATTTTTGTTTCCTTTTGCTCTGAATAATTTGAATAAGTTGCACTTTATTCCTATTTCAGTCGCCCTCCTCTGACTCCACTGATACTGGCTGCCTGTTAGGTTTCATCCAAACTTTTTACATGTCACTAGCTTTATATTGTTGGACAGGACTTTATTGGTTATTCAGAGCTCAGCAGGTGACAACTGAATCTCTGCTCTGTAATTTCTTTTTCTTAAATCATGATTTTATAAGAAAGTCTTTCTGAATATTTCATGTTTAATCTGTTTTCACTTCTATGTTTTTATCTGCTTTTATCAGTATTTTATTGTCCCTGTGTTTTATAATTCTACTCTATCATTTGAAAGCACTTTGTAACTATGTTTAGAAATCTGTTATTACATAAGTCAGCTTCTGAAGCATCCTGGATAAACACTTTTGGAGCATCCTTGTCTAAATGTGGACTTTGAAATGCGACAGTAGTTTGGTCGTGACTGAGCACAGACTAAGAGAGACCAGCTGGTCAGAAACTGTCATCAGTGGTTCTGAATGGCAGGTTGGTTTTTGAGAACAACACCCTGTAATTACAACAGAAGAGTCACAAAAGCTCTCCTTTTAATGAATCAGAGTTAATGAGCTGGATGTGAGTGGGCAGACTGAGGAATATAAAGCAACAGAGCAGTGACTGTGTGTTTCTGATGCGTTCTCATAATGACTTCTTGTTCTACAGGATGGAGGCCAGAAGTGCATCCCCTCCGATGAGTATGAGTGCGAAGAGGTGAGGAGCTTTGATTACACACCTCTCTGTGTGCTAAGATGCTTTAAAAACTAATTATGGAAGTAAGAGGTTTTTTTAAATTGCATGCATTCATGGGGGAGGTGGCAGCAAACAGTTCTCCCTGCAGCTTCTCAGACTGACTGACCGTTAGCTCCAATGTCTTGTCTTGAATACTCGCTCCCTCTGCTGCCCAGGAGGTCGGAGTCCAATTCATTTTTATCACCCTCATCCCTTTTTAATATCCTTGTAATTATGAATGATGGACGGCATGAGTATCACTGCACTGCTCACAGGAGGGTTCATTTTAATAACTTGATCTTGGTACGGACACTTGTTCACCACAGAATGCATTTTTTTAAATCGACAAACAGCATAGGAATTATCCACATTATATTAAACTCCAGGTGCAACAATCTGACACAGACATTTTTGTGTTTTATGAAACAGGGCAAAGTGAAGATGCTGATTGTCTGTGTAGGTTTCAGTCATCCTGGTCACGGTCATCTTAAGTGCTAGAGTTGAAGGCAGCTGGACTTCTTTTAGGTTGTTTCACCTCTCATCCGAAAGGTTCCTCAGTTCTAAAGGCTGGTTGAGGCTGGTTGAGGCTGGTTGGTGGCCTACGACAAACTGGCAATTTAACCCCCATTCACACCTCAACCCATGTGACCTTAATGACTCACATGATGGCAGGGTTTCAGGACCACCTCCAAGAAGTTAAACACCTGGGACTCCCCAACAAGCCTCTAGAACTGATGAAGGCTTTCAGGGGTGAAACATCTGCAAGAAACCTAAAGAGAGAAGTCCAACTCCAGCACTTAAGACTGAAGATTAGTGTTAGATATTATTTGACCAACAGACCCCAACATTATAGATCTAGTTCAAGATCAATGTGAAAGAAGAGCTCGGTTATTTCAGCTCTTTAGACCATCAAACTCAGCACATATGAAGAAAAGGGTTTCACTGTAACTAACCATATTGCTAGCACAAGGTGAGAACATATTTTATAAAAGAAAAACTCTTCTTACAAACTTTCTTCCAGCTCTGTGACTCAGTTCGCCTCCCAGCAGTCACCTCTCCTGTTCAGCCTGCTGTACATGTCCTCTACATGCCATATGTGCTGGGGGTGGACAGGTGGGAAGGCTTTTGAGATGCAGCTGTAAAATATATTTGTAGGCAAAGGGTTGCCAGAGTCATCAAACTTCTAATTCTTCACATTTTAAATTAGCAGCAAACTTCACCAGTACAAGATAGTTAAGGATAACTCACTGTGTTCTCCATGTTTATGGGTGTAAATGGTGCAGGATAGAGCCAGCAGCTCCTGTGTCTGGAAGTGTTTAAAGTCAAGGTTTACTGCATGGAGAATCTATTCCTTCTCTTTCACTGAATGAATTCTTCTTCACTCGAGCTCTTACCTTTCCCTTTCCCTCTTCTTTGCACCCCTCCATCACACTTCCCTCCTCTCCACCCCCCTCCTCCTCAGGCTCTGTTGGCCCAGGGGTCAATAGACTCTCAGGACTCTGCAGGGCCCAAGAGCAGCAGCAGCAGCCGGCAATCAGCTCCACTCCTCCACCACATCTCTGTGACTCTGTGTGTGTCCGTTCTGCCAGCGTTTCTACTCTGCGTCTCATAAATGTGAACTCACTCTCACACACATACATACATCCACCCGCACACACACATTCTCCTACACACACACATACACACTCCTAAATGGCAAGACCCAGAGAAAGTCACATGACTCGGCGCCCCTTCGCTACGGGAAAATGTCAACCAACAGACATCCAAACATCAACAACGGCCTTTTGAGGAGGAAAGTATTCTGGAGGACGTTCAGATTAGCCGCCTCTCTCCACCACACACACACAAAGAGGAGGAAGAATGGAAGACGACAACACTGAACTGTGGAGTCAGAGAGAGAGAGAGAGAGAGAAATAAGAACAGACACTTGGGATTTTGGATCACAGTGACTTCATTTCCAATGCTCCCTGTCTGGAGGGTTTGTGTGCTTTTTGTGCAGACCCGGCTCGGACTCACTCCCTCCAGCTTTCTTGGATCTGAGACAGCTGGGCTGAAAAGCACAGGGACTTTGGCTCAGGCACAAAACCACACACACACACGCACACATACACATACACACATAATCCAACCTGACAAAAATCATACACACACACACACACTTGGACAACAAGTCTTAAAGTCACCAGAGAGAGAGAGCGAGAGAGGACGGGATTTCTAGGCTGGACAGATGGGACAGATCCTTCCACGGTGTTTGTCAGCTCAATTTATCACTCCCCTGGACCTCTCTTGTGGCAAGAAATCTATACGACATACATACAAAGCACAAACACACACACACACACACACACACACACACACACACACACCGTCGCCCTCCCCTTAGACCTCGTTAGCGGGCAAACAGGGTCCCCACACGGACACAAACACTCATGCTGTACACCAGTGTGCTTTTCGCGGGTCTTTATCTTAATTTTGTCGTCGACATTCTGTACAAACTTCATTTAATGTGGAATATGAAAAAAGTCCATCCAATGGAGTCTCAATGGAAGAGTGTATATTTCACATACTGTAAGTGTATAGTTGTGTGAGTGTGTGTGTGTGTGTTTATGTGTGTGTTTGTTGGGGAGTGTGTGTGTGTGTGTGTGTGTGTGTGTTTCTGCATGGGCGTCTGTGGCTGAGTGTGGGTGGAAACAAAGAAACGCTGTGAGGATTTGAATCTTTGAAGCAACTGAAAAACATGTTGAACTGAATCACTGCCGACTGTTCAACATCCACATTTAAACACAACTGGATTCATGAAAAATTAACTCCACTACATTTGTCTGACAGCCTCAGTTACTAGGTACTTTTCAGATAACTGAGTCCTGCAGGACTGATCCTAAAACCAGGAAGTCAGTTAGCATGTTAGCATGTTAGCTCTTCCTGTTGTCAGTGTGTTTCTGGTTAAATGTCTGAAATAAGGTCTGTGGTTTTAACACAAGCTCAAGACATTTTCAGGTTTGATTCTCCGACATAAAATGGGTCAGTAAATCCCCCACTCCTGATGTTTGAAGCTTTTCCGTGTCTTAAAAAAGGCGGTTGCTAACGAGTGTCTAAATGAGACTACAGAGGTTGTCGGGGACGTTAACATGAAAACCCATCTACTCACCAGTCCACCTTTACAGCCTCGTTGTGTTTCTACTCACGCTCTTTCAAACTCTCACTAACTTTCTAAGAAGAAAGGCTTTTGTAGAAGAGCTCAGAGCTAAATGAAATGACACACACACAGTTTATTTTCTGGAATAATCCAAAACATAATGAAAAAGTCCCCATTGGCTTTTTGTGGAGGAACCAGGCTGATGCTAACTTCAGGACTGGACTACAGAAACACATCATCACTGCACCACTCCATTTGGTGAGCTTGAATTTGAAAGTGTCCGATAAACTAAAAGATAAATTTTTCATTTTGAGATTGAGAAAATTCTTTTTTCTCTGTCATACACATCTGCTCCTAAAACCTAAAATATATCAACACATCCCACGTCTTAATCAGAAAATAAAATTCTGAAGTTGTTAAAATGCTGTTAAAAACATTTTAGTGCTTTAAACTCAGCTGTGTTTACTGTAGGTGTCTGCATTAGGTATTCAGTAGTGGTTTCATTTCACAGTTGCTCAGTTGCTTCAAACATTAATTTTTTTTTTTGCTTCCATTAATGTGTAACCTGTGTGGTTGTTTGTGTGTGTGTGTGTGGGTTCTTCAGTGTGTACTTTACCTCTGGCCACTCTGTGGGGTATTTTTTATGTTTCATAGAAGCTACCAGGATGTGGAAGATGAACTAAGGCCTGTTGTGCTGTAAGATGGCCGCCAGGTCGGAGGTTGAACTGGGTCGTCACTTCCTGCCCTCCATCAGATGGAAGAGAAAGAGAGATCAGTTTCTGTGACTATGGTGTGGCCTTACTTTACTGTTCTTTCTTACATACTTGAAAGAGGGAAAATTAGTATCACTGCCCCGCTAGCAGTCAGGAAAAGGGTTTACAAAGTCCAACTGACATTAAATCACATGTGACTATTCATGATCCCCAGAGGATCAATCCTAATGATTCTGTCAGTCCCCCAAAATTTTCAGTAGCACCACAATCAAAGCAAAATTAATCTTCGACCTAACACTTTCATGGCAAGAAACCTCAAAACCAATCAACTGGTCCCCAGAGGATGAACCCATCCAAATAATGTCTGCCAAACTTTTCATCCAGTAAAACATTAATTAATTTTGTAGATGAGACCTGAGACGTTTATTACCGATGAAAAAACATAAATCGATTTTTTAAAGAGACATTTAAAGAGTTTATTCGTTTAAACATTGAGTCTGATTAGGAATTTGCCTGAGAAACAAGTGTGTTTATGTGAAAGAAATAAAACAGTATCATCTGCAAAAAAGTGACCAAAATATAAACAAAGATCAGTGACCAGTTATTTATGTAGATGAGAATAAAAGGGATCCAACAATGGATCCCTGTGGGACACTGCACATAGATTGTTGCATATAAGAAGTCTAATCATTCACATTTACAAAGTGTTTCTGATTAGTGATAGAATTTCAAAAAGGAAAATATTACAATCATCTGTTCTTTCACCACCCCAGGACAATCTTTACATTTATAACCCCAACTGCTGTCATGACTCTAAAGAAAAGCTAAATTATCAGTGGACTGATTCTGTTGGGTTTAATGAACATTACCACGTCCAGCTGCTGCTAGCGGGGCTCTACACTACACATCCTGCTCTGATTATGTGGAGGGAAAGTGAGAACTGAGAAGATGGATGGAGGAAAAAGGTGAAAGTGAGGTTGTAAATTTGCTGATATATTTGTAAACTTTAACAGCGCTACAGCAGTGTAACTGAAATATGTGTCTGGAGATCTAAATAAAAGTAACATCTGTAACAACAGTTGTTGACTTTTCTGGTGTGTGTGTGTCGGTTTCTTCTGATCCGATCTGTGGGCGCCTAACCGAGGAGAGAAAACCTTTGTCCCCTCTCACTTTTCATTGGTTCAAACAGTCTCTTTTATTATTTCTTTACAAATGTGGAAAAAAACAAACAAACAAACAAAACTTTATCAAAATTGTCATTAGACTGAAAAAATGTTTGGAGACAGAATTCACTCCTGTGGAATACATGAACCTTTTCCTACATCACTCTCACTAAAAAAGAAGGAAATATGTTTGAGTTTATTAACCCTGATCCTTTATGATGAATGAATATTGTATTTGTGTCTTAATTACAAAGAGCTTCTGTCTCACTGCCTTATCTTTGACTGATGCTGTTTTTACAGAGTTTTATCTGCGGGCTCTCCTCTGAGGCTGAAGGTAAAGATGCAAAATCTGTCTGCAAGTCAGATGAACGTGTCGACACTTCCTCCTCTGGACGTCGGCTGGAGGACACAGAGATCGAGGTGAGGAGGAGGAGATGTGGAAATCAGTCTTGAACATGAAGCACTCTTCATTGTTTAACTCACAGCCAGAAAGAGAGACTCACTCCTCCTCTAATGTGCTCAGAAAACCGAGTAAAGAGGCTTTTTAAACTGTGACCTCTGACCTGACGGGCTCGTATCAGATGTGTGTTTTTTTCCTGTATAACCGCGAGCGCTGAATAAGTTCTGAGTGATTCATAACTTGTGGAGCGGCCAGGAGTGGAGCTGCTGATACTGATGGTGATGATACACTGTAGAGCTGATTAAAACCTGCGTATATTCACACACAGACTCACACTCAGAAAGATTAGTGGAGAATCAGAAGCACAGGCGGGACTGTCTTTGACAATCTGGCATCAAAAGGACGATTAAATAAAAAGAATAAAACTATCTGCTGACCGGACGTGTGTGTCTGTGGGTGTGCGTCTGCATTTCACAGCTCTTATTTCTCTATTTCACACAGCTGTGTCACTCCCTCACATCTCCTCCTCAGCATCTCCCTGCCTAATCCATGCACTTATTCTCTCAGTTTGAATCAGACGACACTGATAACAGGTTGTGTGAAATCGTCCTCTATCCATCCATCTCCATTTCCTCTGTTTCCACGCTGAATCCCTCTGTCACATCTGTTTCATCCTCCTTTACATCTCCATTTATGTGATCCATCTGCCTCCACCTTTCCTCATCACTTTGTCTTTCCCACTGATTATTCTCTCATGACTCACTTTGCTTTTACCGCCTCCTTTAACTCTTTCTTCACCGGGGAGAGGAGCAGAGGACACTCAAGTCAGATGAACTACCTTTAGGAATCCTCTCTTATCTCAGGTTAGGAAACCCATCCATCCATCCATCCATCATCTTCTGCTTTTCCAGGGTTGGGTTGAGTTTTCCAGACGTCCCTCTCCCCAGCACCACTTTCCGGCTCCTCCTGAAGGGATATGAGAAGTCTGGGTCTGAGCCCAGACACTCATCTCAGTTGCTTGTACCTGTGATCTCGTTCTTTTGGGCACTACCCAAAGCTTGTGACCAGAGGTGAGGGTTGGAACATGGATCGACTGCCTTCTGGCTCAGCCCCTTCTTCACCTCAACAGTCCAGTACAACGTCCACATGCAGTAATGTGGACGACCCAGGAGAGCAGGGTCGGCCTCTCCAAAGCTGCTCGTAGCTGCCGGGCTGACTGCGGGATCACGGCCCGGGGCGGCCTGGATCTACGGACTGAGGGTTTGGTCATCAAACAGCGACACGTTGTCACCTCAGCGGTGGAAGAAGACAGATTAACACTTGGTTATTTAAGAGGCTTTTCCTGTCTGAAGGTAAGATAGGAACATTGCTTTTAAACGATTAATCAATTATGAAAATAGCTGCAATAACTTTTCTGTGTAATCCTCTCAGCTCGTTGGTTCAGGCGTCTTCACTAACAGCAGGACAGGCCTCCTCCTCCTCCTACAGCACAGAGCAGGTTGCTGGTGAGCAAGGTAAGAGTCTAAGTGTGTTGGACATTTACTGTAATGATTAATGTCAGCTGGGCTCGCAGCGACAGTGTTACTGCTCCACCTTGTTTCCATCAGGACACAGCGGCCACACAGAGGCACCGGGGGAAGAAGCCATAATCAGCCACCAGATGAGGTTAGGTGAGTGCGGGCGAGGCTGTGGGGAGGAAGTCCAGGCTGCGGTTAATGAGAGCTGACACACCCGACAAACGGCCCCCGCCCCAAACAGAATAATGAAGTTTAAATTTGTATGAAAAGAGAAGCGGCGTTGGTAAAGATCTCTGCACTGACTCATGTAGTGACTATCTGAGCCCTGCAGCCCGGCTGATAGCCTTTAGCTTTCACACATTTAATCATGTTTATTTGTGTGTGTGTGTGTGTGTGTGTGTGTCACAGAGGCCTTTCAAAATCATTTAAAATAAGTAAATCCCTGTTTAAAATGTGAGTGTGCCTCTGCAGTCACACTCCTGTGGGATTCCTGTCCTTGTGAGACCCGTGTCCATGTGACCAATGTCAGATATTATACGACTGTATAATATATACGGTGATGTTAGTCTTCTTGGAGCAGGAGATCTTTCCTTTACTCTAACCCAAACAACATGGGAAGGACTGGTGTTTGCACTGCACGTAGTATAAAGTCCAGAGTTCATCCCATATACCAGACAGGCAGTGGTATTCCAGCAGCTCCCAGTAAAATCCCTGTTTTGTCAATGGAGTCTGGTTTTTCTCTATCAAACATTTACACCCAAACACAAGAGAAAAAAGACCCTGGATCCCAGAGGTGTCCTGTAAGACTTTGACTCTGCGAAGGCACCTATGAACATGTATAGCGATGCAGGGTGTGTGAGCAGTGCCTGTGATGGTATGTATGTAATGTCTGTCACTAAAGGGACACTGGGTCTCTGCCTGTCACTATAGCAACAAGTGTGGGGGGGTGTAATTATGAAACAACAGACAGAGAGGGAGGGCAGAGGTGCTCGGAGACGCAGACAGGATTAAAAAGGAGGAGAACGACAGAAGAGATTTTTTTAAAGGGCCGTCGTCGCTGCCTCTGCCTCATTAAAGCTCAGTCCGAGGGCTCGGTTTGTTCATCTGCTCGCTGCCTCGTCTCTGTTCTGCACGGTGTGACGTGTCAATCACAGAGGTAATCACTAACTGGGATGCAAATGTGCAGGAAAAGGAGACGTGACAAAGCTCCAGTGAAACCACAGAAACAGGAATAAATAAGGAAACATACGCTGAACATGTCATTTACATGAGGAGTTTGAAACTGGCATCTCCTCCTGCACAGAAGAAACGTTAAGTAAAACCACATATTTGGTCAAAATATGAAAGAAAGAAAAAGAAATTATTCAAGGCCACAGGTGGAGGTAAACACATGATGTGATTTTATTTTGTTGTTCTTTAGTCGATATGAAAGAGAGGAAGGCTGGTTCAGGAAACACTAACACGTGTGTCTTAACTTAACTCAGCTGATTCAGTGTGTTCATGTGTGCAACTGAGGTCAGAGTCAAGTCAGCTGGTTCACCAGGAAGGACTGTGTGTGGTTTCTCTGAGGAGATTCTTCCCTCGCAGTCGTCTGGTTTCTCCTCTCAGATCAGCAGCTGTTTCACCAGGACGGACGTCGAACTGTGAGTTGAAGTTTGTGTCCTGCTGCTGTTTTGTGTCTGCACATTACTATTATATAAGTTTGCTGTTTGGTTTAATGTTGTTTACATCTTTTAATATTTTTTAAGTCTAATTGTTGGGACTGGGTTTCATAGAGTCCTGCAGGGATAACGTGTCTCTGTAGTCCAGCCCTGAAGTTAGCATCAGCCTGGTTCCCTCCACAAAAAGAAACAATGGGATTTTTTCATTGGGTTTTGGGTCAACGTCTCCACCACTAAGCTTCCAACTGGTCATTTCATTTAGCTCTGAGCTCTTCTACAAAAGCCTTTCTTCTTAGAAAGTTAGTGAGAGTTTGAAAGAGCGTGAGTAGAAACACAACGAGGCTGTAAAGGTGGACTGGTGAGTAGATGGGTTTTCATGTTAACGTCCCCGACAACCTCTGTAGTCTCATTTAGACACTCGTTAGCAACCGCCTTTTTTAAGACACGTAAAAGCTTCAAACATCAGGAGTGGGGGATTTACTGACCCATTTTATGTCGGAGAATCAAACCTGAAAATGTCTTGAGCTTGTGTTAAAACCACAGACCTTATTTCAGACATTTAACCACAAACACACTGACAACAGGAAGAGCTAACATGCTAACATGCTAACTGACTTCCTGGTTTTAGGATCAGTGCTGCAGGACTCTACGGTGGCTGACAAACACCAAAACACTGCAATTTAAGAAAACAGCTTCACCACATTAACAACACGTGTGCTGTAAATACAGATGATGTGAGATGTGTTGGTCGTGGTCGGCTGCTGTATGAATCCTCGACCCGTCACACCTGAACCTCGGTGGTGGCCTAACTAAATAACAGATTAGATTCACAACAGGTCTGTCATTCAGCATGTTACCTTTGAGAACATCAGATGAGTGTTCATGAATTGCAACAACACGTGGCTGTTGACACTGTGAAATTGGAAGGGAGGAAGTGAGAGGTGGCAGAGGGGATTAAAAGGTTGGAAATAGCAACTAGACAGGAAGGAGGTGGAAATATTCCTAAACATGAAATCACAGCATCCAAACCAGGAGCAACTGATGACCTGAGCAGAGATGAGGAAATCAAACTCAGAGCCATCAGACACGCTGCACGCTGATGATCAGAATCAAAAAATACACTGGGAAAGCAAGGCAGTCTGGGAAAAGTACACATACGGGTGAAGTGACAGGGTTATGAGAAGCACTCTGAGGATGTCAGCAGCAATCATGGCAGCCACAGTGACAGGTTCACACACACACACACACACACACACACACACACACACACACACACACCCTCATTTCCTTATCTCGGCCGGCACACCATTCATCACACCGAAGGCGACGCGCGGCTGGAAGAAGGTCGTCATTTCTACACATGAAGAAAACCCAGGACTGAGGATGTGGGTATGAGAGCGACATTACCCACAGAGTACATTCACTCTGCCATGTGGAGCGTGGTGTGGGGGCAGCGCCTAAAAATAACCGGAATAAATGAAACCTTTGAAATATAAAACACGATAAACAAACGTAGCGAGATGCGTTTTCCTCGCTGGAGGCCCGAGCGAACGGTTGAGTCACATGATCCGTGCACATCTGCGTTTCCGTCTGAGCAGGGTTTTGTTAAAGCGCAAATATCAAATATTTATCTTTATACAAAATTCAATATTCATGATGAAACAAGAAAAAAATGTTTCATTTTGTAAAAACATGTCGTATTAATCAAGAGTTCAATCCTCGTAAACTCAGCTTCCTCAGGACTGTGAGGGTGTGACTGACCTGAAATGTTGCTCAGCTCTGATTGGTGCACAGAAATGTGACCTCACTAGTTTCCAGGTGACCTGAGACAGAAATCTCCTGTAGATCTGATCAGTTAATTCGTCATTAAAAACCTCCTGATATCACCTCTGATATCCAGCCAGGAACCTGACTCAAAAATCAAGAGTTAGAAACCGTTTGGTTTGTTACAGCTGCAGAATGAATTACCACTCGTCACTGCAGGGGGCGCTGCTGCTCAGCAAAGTTACATTTTGTTGCTTTAAGCAAAACATTTTGTGTTCACATAAGAACCTTTACAGAGCAGAGTCTGTGTCCCTGAACACAACATCAGGAGGAGAAGAAAGAGTTTTTAGTTATAAATCATAAAAAGACACATCCTGATGTGTGTGTGTGTAGTGTAAGGCAGTGTGTGTGTGTGTGTGTGTGTGTGTGAGAGAGAGAGTGACACTAACTCTGCAGTGTGAAATGTGGTGTGGAGGCAGCACCTAAAAATAAGCGGAATAAATGAAACCTTTGAAATCTAAAACACAGTAAACGAACGTATGAAGCCATGAGAGCGAGTGTGTTGCAGAGCTCTGAGCCTGGAGACAGCAGGAGGCTGTAATCACCTCAGAGTGTGTGTGTGTGTGTGTGTGTGTGTGTGAGTGTGACAGAGGCCGAGGCCAGAGGAATTAGTCCGGTGTTAATGAGACAGGCCGCGATCCTCAGGAGGTGACCCGGGCCCAGATCCTCTGTCTGAGGAGCAGGAAGTTAAGCTGCTGCAGAGGAGGAGGATTTAAGGTGGAAACTCAGGTTCACGCTCAGATCAGAGTCTGTGGCTGCGATTTACATCCGACACATGAAGAACAGACAGAGCAGCAGTGTTTATCTAACATGTATGTGTGTCTGTGGCTCTTAACAAACTCCATTTCCCATAAGCCCCAGATGTTTACAGGCGAAATGAGTCTGTGGTTAGTTCACTGTCTGTGATAACAGTGGGACAGCAGAGAGTCTGTGGTTAGTTCACTGTCTGTGATAACAGTGGGACAGCAGAGAGTCTGTGGTTAGTTCACTGTCTGTGATAACAGTGGGACAGCAGAGAGTCTGTGGTTAGTTCACTGTCTGTGATAACAGTGGGACAGCAGAGAGTCTGTGGTTAGTTCACTGTCTGTGATAACAGTGGGACAGATAAAACAGTACAGGCTGATGCTGTATCTGTGTGTTTATGTTCCTCTGACTCTATAATGGTTAACACACAGAGTAAATGACGAGTGGATGAAGTCTTCTTCTTCCTGCTGCAGTTTTGTTTTATGTAGGAAACAGTGCAGAAAGTGCAGAGCATGTGAAGGCAGCAGGAGAATACTGAAGATACTGATCCTGAATCCAGACTCTTGTTGGATCCTTCAGGTGTGATGTGTTCAGGGGGTTTTGGCAGTTTAAATATTTGGAAGGATAAATCCAGAACCTCCTCCAGCAGCATTTTAATCCACTCATTCAATTTATTTTCTTGGAAGCTGCACGAATTGGTTTTCTGATAATGAAAAAGAAAAATCAGCTGCACGTGTGTGTGTGTGTGTGTGTGTGTGTGTGTGTGTGTGTGTGTGTGTGTTTCTTCTTCAGCTGGTCATTGATCAGAGCTGTGAGTGTGTGGATGTAGCAGATCTGATGCCCCCCCCCCTCCTCCACCGACACAGACACACTCCACTGACCTCCATCATTATTCAGGGGAAAGGAAAGTTGGTGTCTTGTGGGGGCTGAGGCTCTTATTACTATTAGAGTGGATAAATGTGAATCGCTCCTCTTTCATTTCACCCTCCTTTGTTCTTTTTCATCCTCCTGCCTGCATCGTTTCTGTCTCTCTCTCTCTCTCTCCTCTTTGCTGCACATCAAGGCCAGCTTTAAACTCAACACTGCCTCTGCTTCAGGACAGGTAAACATCTCCGTGTGATTTAAAGGTGACATTTTCTACAAAGGACAAGAGAGAACTGACAGACTTTTCTCATCCGATGCACTGATTCTTTGCTTTGTTTCTGGAGGTGTAATCTCTCTCTCTCTCTTTTCTCACATTCAGAGAGCATCTTGTTGTTATCGCTGTGATAAGTTGTTGTGTTTAAGGGGACCGGTATCAGTTAAATCTGTAGTAGTGGAAGAAAGAATGAGAGCATCCGTCACCGGCATGATACACATCTGCTGGATAAGAGCGAAGTGAGGTGAAGACGAGGAGGGAGCTGAGAGAGGAGGAGGAGAAAAGGTGGAGGAAGAGTCCGCTGAATCTCCTCTGGAAACATGAGAGGAACACGTTCTCTCTCTCTGGGTCTGTCAGGCTCGGTCAGTTCTCCATCTGTGTCTGATAACGTCTCCACCTCTCTGACAGATGTTTCCTCTGCAGCCCGTCAGGAAGTGAACGCCGTCTCTTCCAGATGTTGTGATGATTCTGCTTCAGCCAGTGGAGGTCAGTGAGCAGCAGAGCGACGTGTGACCTTTCAGGCTGATCAGAGGTCAGACGCACCGCTGCATCCTGCACCATCAGTTTTGTTGAGTGTGTGTTGATGTCTTCAGTTTCTTTCAGCTCGGCTCAGAGAGATTCAGATAAACACACAACAACCCTGTCACTTCACATCCTGTTTGTAACCTTCACAGTCATATCTGAGTGTCAGAGAAAAGAGAAGGAGTGAAGAGGTGAGGAGAAAGGGAGGAGGGAGAGAGAGAGAAAAGACAGTAGAGGAGGTGAAAGGCAAAGAAAGATGAGAGGTTGTGGCAGATCGTGTTTACTCTGCGAACAACGTAACACTCCTGCTTCTGTTTCAGGAAATGAACAATTCCTCCCCCTCTCACTCCCCCTCCTCCCCCTCTCACTCCCTCCCTCCCTCCTCAAGTCTTAATGAGGATTTCACTCTTCCATTCATCAATATTCATCCTGAATACTTTAAAATCTGCTGCTCGTGAACTCTGGATCCTCTGGCTGAGAAAACCCAGGTGGAAACGATGTGCTCGGCTGTAGCCAATCACGTCACAGCCAGGAGGGAAGTGTAGCATCGTGCTCAGGATGAAGGACTCTCCTCGTTGGTGGTGACGTTATCTGGGATGTGATGAGTCCTCTGTGGCTTTAATTCAGGACTTACCGTCCTGAGGAGGATCCTGCTGGACTCCTGTGTCCAGCTCATGATGGACACACTCTGCAGACTGTTTGCAGACTTGTGTTTCCATTCTGGGACTTTTTTATTGTGCTTGATTCTTGCGGGGATAAACCCATTTCACGGTAGCTGCTGCTCCAGTGTAGAGCTCAGGTTATTAGGGTGGTGTGAAGAGCACAGGTCCACAGCTCCACTGCCTCTCTGAGCCTGTACAGTTTATGTCCAGGACATTTTAATTCCTTTAAAATAAGACAAATATTAAAATGCATCCAGTAACATCTGAAAAACTGAGTGTGTGGAAGGAGAGGACACCGTGTCCAGTAGTGAGAGTGAGGCTGTACATTATCTGAACATCCACAGGTTCACGGCGCCCGGCAGGTTTTACCTTTAAATCCAGTGTTTTCTTATTTATGTGACAGTGACTCTCACAGAGGTTCAGCCTGTGGAGGTGAGGAGATAAAAACAAACTGTGCAGAGAAAGTACAGACGGCTGCTGATCCTGAGGACACACACACACACACACACACACACACGGACGTCTGCAGCATCTGAAACACGCAGCTTTAATAACACACAGTAAGTGATAATTATTTCATTCTCCTCTGCTTCAGCTTCCTGCTGGATTAAATGTCCTCAGTCAGTTGTTTGAGGGGGTTGTATGCAGCCAAAAAGATGGTGTTGAAAGGTTCAGTTTTTTATTGTCATTTCTTTGCTGCTCACAGGACCATGAGCCTCCATCTCAGGTGGTCTCAGTCCGGTTGTTTCAGGGTTCAGATGACGTCTCTCAAACTGACCCGAACAAACCGCACTAACACCACAAACTCCTGCGAAAAATGATTTCTTTCAGAGACTTTTTGAAGAAAATAAGAAGCCATACCTCCACGCTGTCACCTGAATATGGTCTGCGTCCCTGTGGTGTGTCAATTTTCAGTTGTCTCGGTGCAGCGGTGGAGAGAGAACACAACATATACACAGATCTCCTGTGGCAGGTCAGAAAACACATCATCAGAACCTCAGGGAGCTAATGTCGTTTCTATTAGTGTGCTGCTGTGTGTTGACTCAGAGGGACGTCGCTGAAGTCCAGTCTGCCTCTCCTCCAGAACCCACCACCAGTAATACTAACAAATGTCCTGCCCTGTAGGTTTATAGACACATATCGATTCACACACGTGTTCAGAGCTCTCCTCAGCTGCAGCTCCTGTCACAGAATAATGAATGAAGTGAGGAATATTACAGCCTCTGCTGCACGTCCATCTTTCCTGCATTTAACACACACACACCTCACACACCTATCTTCATGGGGTCCACCATTTTGGACCCCACAAGTGGAGTAAAGCAAGAGAACACACTCACGTCTGCAGTATTTTCTCCTGCCTTTATTTCCCCACAGCTCCCTGGATACTTCTTATCATATATGTTCTCAAACTGCCACACTCTGTATGAGTGTGTGTGTGGTCCTGTAACAATGTGAACACACACACACACAGCTCATACAGAGCAGTGTGTGTGTGTGTGTGTGTGTGTGTGTGTGTGTGAGGGGGATATACAGACAGGTAAAAGCCTGAAAAGGATTTGAGGATTTGTAATTCGTCACATGCTCCACAGGATGTACAGTAAAATGTAAAGTGACAAGCATCACAGGACGGTGAAAGAGACGACAAAACCAATGTGCAGTGTAAAGATAGGAAACACAAAATGTCAAATATTAAGAATCTGAAGGAAAAAATAGCTGTTTTTTATCAGGAGAGACAGAGAGGATTTAACAGAGGGTTAATGTGTTCATGTCACATCATCATGTTACTGTAAATATCAGAGTCCAACAAAATACAGTTCACAACAAAATCCAATTATGAAATGTTTTCATTTTGTGTGTTTATGGTCATTTTGCAGTTTTACACTCCATCATATCCAGAACATCTTCACACATTTTGTTGTCGTTTTGCATCTTTCTGTCGGTGTTTTGTGTCTGTTGTTGTTTTGTGTCTCTCTGTCGGTGTTTTGTGTCTCTGTTGTTGTTTTGTGTCTCTGTTGTTGTTTTTGTGTCTCTGTCGTTGTTTTGTGTCTCTGTCTGTCTCTGTTGTTTTTGTGTCTCTGTTGTTGTTTGTGTCTGTCTGTTTGTGTCTCTGTTGTTTTGTGTCTCTGTTTTGTGTCTCTGTTGTTGTTTTTGTGTCTCTGTCGTTGTTTTGTGTCTCTGTCGGTGTTTTGTGTCTCTGTTGTTGTTTTTGTGTCTCTGTCGTTGTTTTGTGTCTCTGTTGTTGTTTTGTGTCTCTGTTGTTGTTTTGTGTCTCTGTCGGTGTTTTGTGTCTCTGTTGTTGTTTTTGTGTCTCTAATGTTGTTTTTGTGTCTCTGTCGTTGTTTTGTGTCTCTGTTGTTGTTTTGTGTCTCTGTTGTTGTTTTGTCTCTGTCGGTGTTTTGTGTGTCTTTGTGCTCATCCTGCACCTCTCTACAGTGTTTTTGCATTATATATTGAGGTCAGTTTGTGTTACTTTACAATCATTCTGTGTCTCTTTGTGTCTTTGTGGTTGTAGCAGTTATTTGTCTCTTTGTAGTTGTTGCATCACATTGTGGTCAGTTTGTGTCTCGTGTTGACCCTGGTCGTCCCTCTGGACCCAAACACCCACAGGACGTAAACGTTAATGTCACATGATGCAAAGACAGTATAATGTGTGGTTGTGTAGCAGTGTGTGTGACAGTGGATGGAGTGAAGGTGAAACTCAGAGGAGGAGTAGGAGCTGAGGATGATGCATGAGTGGAGGACAGAGGAGGACAGAGGAGGACGTTAGTGTTCAGGGACATTGTGTTTGAAGCAGCTAATTTCCTCCTGTTTGCTCCATCTCAATCTCTCCTCCACCCATCGATCCTCCTCTGCCCGTGGACCACAATCTCCTCCACCTGATAGAGTCGAGACAGACCACCTGTGTCCCCGGCTCTCAGAACCTCGTCCCCCTCCTCCCCGCCACCGCCGCCGCCATCTCCATCCGTTTATGATTTCGTCTTATGTCTCCGTCTTCTTTCCTTAACCTCCTTCACTTCCATTTCCCTTTTATATTTACTCTCCATCTCCACTCAGGCACTCAAGCCGTTTGTTTTAATAATAACCTTCCTCTCTCTTATTCCGCACTCTGCTCTAAAAGCTCGTTTTCCTCCCTCTTTCATCTTTATTTCCTCCGTCAACCACTCACCCTTTTATTTTCTCTGCCTCTCAGTCTCACCCCCCTCACACAGCCATGTAGAAAACAGCTGACTTTCGTCTTCTAACTCGCACGTCCCCGCTCCCTCGTTTCTCTCCAACAAACAGAGACACTCTTTAATAAATTACCCAGCAGGCATCTGGACACCTGAACACACACCTGAGCACAGAGTGACACCCTGCATCGAGGTGTGGTCGAGGGGAAAATGTGACATGAACATAAACATGTTAGCATCAGGTCTATTGTGTGTTTGATAATGTGTGTGTGATGATATTTGTATTGTACACAGATGTACCTGATCCAATACTGCCCCCTAGAGGAAGACATCTGTCACCACAAGCATTTCCCTTCACTGACACTAAGGAACCAGACAGGTAACGTCCTCCTGGCATTCACCTCACTCAGAGTCAGATACAGAAGCATGATTCCTAAAGGTTCATACAGGCAGACTGCAGGGCCAGGTGCTTGGTTTGAAACACCTGTGGCACTGAGTGAAACACCTTCAATAATTAAGTATGGGCCAAAAATATGTTATTGAAATAATATATTGTCTTTGTCTGTGTGTGTGTCATATATTATATTATATGAAAATATACATCAGTCACCTTTAAACTGCACTAGCTCTTTGCTAGCCAGCAGGTGCTAATGTTAGCCAGCTAGTTTAATAAAGCTGAAGTAAACAGAGACATAGACATGGACCTGTACATAGAAACTTCAGCGACTGTTCATCACTTCTTCACATCAACTAAAAACTTTTCTTTTTAATCTGACTCTTCTGATTTTATATTACACTGTTTACATTATTTTATTTTACTTGAATCTGCTCTTCCTGGATGGTCAGTGTATAATTCTATCACCGTCACTCATGTTATTCATTTAACACTTTGATCATCGCTGCACATTTAAGGTTATTATCATTACTACTGTTAATACTGAATGAGAACTGAACTCTCTCTTTTTTAAACTGTTGTGTGTTTTCTGATGAGAATTATTGAGTTTATTAATTGACTCACTCTGGTTGAGTAAAGTGTTGAAGGAGATAATCTGCTGTTTGGATCTTAATGAAGAGATGTTGATTGTAAGTCACATCAGAGAACTGATTTAGATTCAGTTTTACCTCAGACATCAACCTGTTTCTGATGAAATGTTAAACACAGCTGAGCTCAGCAGGAAGGAGTGGACCGAAGGTCGAGGGTGAACGACTGCTTCTCTCCAGATAAAGAAGGTTTTTACCCTGTGGTCGATCAGATCAGAACCTCTTCTCTGTGTGGAGGGAACGCAGTCTGCTGATGAATGTTTGTCCAGTTACTTTTGAACCTTTAGACTCTGCACCAACACAAACACACACAGAAGGACGTTAAAAGGCAGATCATCATTTATGTTTCATGTCTTGAGAAGGAAACAGCAGCTGGAAGACTTTACTCATCATGTTTCAGACTCTCGTTTATATTCAGTGAAGTTTCCTGTTGGAGATGAACTGAGACTAAAAAAATTAATCATGAAATGAAACATTAAAGGTTCTTTTTTCCACATGAATTTGAGTGAATCAATGCAAACACAAGTGTTAGCGTCTACACAAGGGTCAAGATGCTGAGGTGTTTGCTGCCCTCCAGTGGCCACAGAGAGGAATTACAACACTACACGTAACAGGTACCCCCTGTTAAATGCAGGATTTTCGCGGTACTTTTACTTAAGTAAAGGATCTGAGTATTTCCACCACTGAGGTCCTGGCTCCCTCCACATCGCATCACCTTTCTTTAACAAATGAAAAAAAAACTACGTATTTAATCCAACCAATATTATTTTTTTCTTTTATAAACGTGCTCACACCCTCCTCCCTGAAAACAATCAGTTCTTGTACACTAAATGTCCCTGAACGCAACAAACCGCGTGTGGTGTACATGTGTCATGGCATCCGTTTTTCCCACGGCCCCTAAACGCAGCACAGATCCCAACCTGCGGCCAGTTGAACGGTTTTAACATTTATTATCGATGATCGATGTTTCACGGTCTGTGGTGAGGTGATGAAGAGGAGGAGGAAACCTTCACATCGGCGCTGCGCCGCCGTTTAAACACGTTTTGTTTGAATGAGAATTTCCTCCTCAGCCGGAACAAGAACCCGGTAACGACCCGTTACTGAACCGGTGGAGAAACGATGTGTCGCCCCCTGGTGGCTGAGAGACGCCTGACAGTTAACAGAGCAGTGAATCTAATCACGAGGAGCAACACGTTGGTTTGAAATTAACTTTATTTATTGTCCTGTTTCTTTACAACATGATGTTAATTCACTGCAACACAAACAGCAGGAGAAAAAAATGAGTCTAATATATACAAATAAAATAATATAGATAAAATATATTTCTGTGGAGGTTAAAAGAATTTGTTCTATCATACCTCTACATATTATTGCATATATTATATTATATTATATTACTCTGCTTTATTTCAGTTTGTTTTGCACCTACTGTTTACTGAGACTTTAGATTTATATGTAGTTTCTCCCCATTTTGTAATCTTACTTGTCCTTCACTGTAGCTGTCCTGTTTCTCTCTGTGCTGCTTTAAAACCTAATTTATTGACAAATTACAAACAAACTCAGCAAACTTTCATTGAAACATTAAAGTAAATTTTCTTTAAATTTACTTTAAATGATCAAAAACAGTAACTGTCTGTTATTAATTGTCTGTTGATGATCTAATTGTAATAACGGATTGATCATTGCCACTCAGAATTCAGTTTTTAGGTCCTCATTAACTAGAATCATGTTTTATTGACACAATTCAAGTGAATTTGTTTCAACAAATGGTCAGCCAGTCTGAGTTATTATATTATATTTCTGAGGCTCTAGTATTGTTTTGGATGCAAGAAATAGTTTGTCTAAGTCTTCAGCTCACAGTAATAGATATTATGTGTAATCCTAATAATGTAAACATTTTCAAAATATAGAGAAAAACAAACCTTTAATTTCATTTTTTTAAAAACAGTAAATGTAAAATCTAAATATGAAAAGTAAGTAGAGCTGTCTAATAAATCAGTGGAGTTCAAAATATAAAGTAGTTTTAAATGTGAACGTTCAAGTAAAGTCCAAGTATCTTACGTTGGTACTGTAGTACTTCAGTACATGTACTTGAGGTAACAGGCTGCAGTTTGTTTGCAGGTTGAAATGAATGGGGCTGTTCTTCCAGCGGCTGCCGAGCGGGGGCGCTGTTGTCACCCTCCTTACCCATAAGCGGGGGAGTGAGAGGTGCATGAAATGGAGAAAAATGGCGGATCATGTGCAGGTAAGCAGAGGTTTCATGTTTTTGTAACCGACAGTTTCTCCATGAGCGTGAGAATGAGTCTGAGCGCGGATTCGGGTGCTGTGTTCCCGGCACGGAGGCTGTGCACGGCCGCTGCGGTGCAGGAGGCGGCCGCGCTGGTACTGTCCGGCGGTAAAAGAAAGGATGTGGCCGCCTGTGTTGACTTGTGGCCTGCTGTCATTGCTCGGGTTGGCTGGATGCAGGGTTAGCTTGTGTTAGCTACGGAGGAGGGGGGGATTTCAGGCTGGATAACGACAACAGAAGCCGCGCAGTGTGTGAGTTAAATCCCGCACGGTTCCCGGTGGTCGTGCCGGTTGAAGGCGCGGCTCCACCGGCGAAACGGAGCGAGATATCGGCGTATTTTAGTGAAGTAAACAATAAAACACAAATGCTGGCCGCGGACGGATAGCTGTCAGGCTAACACGAAGTGGTTAACTGTCAGTTTGGCGCCAGTGTGTCCCACAGTGTGAACATTTATCATATTATAAACTAATTCTCTGACTTATTCTCCTGTGCTTTTTACCCCAAAGTTTAAATATTTAATTCTTGTCCTGCTGAGCTAAAGGTAGCTGCCCCCTTTAGCCAGCTAGGCTAACGTTAGCTTCAGCCCCAGACGTCAACTTCTCCCGCCCGAGTCCATTTGAAAACATGATTCGGTTTGTCGGGACTGTTTGTCCGTAAATCAGGCTTCATGCCCGCCGGTGTTGTCTCGCGGCTGCCCGGGCACGGTTAACACCGAGCTGAGGGCACCGGGGATTTTACACCGGGGGTTGTTTATGTGCGTAACCAGGCAGTGGTGGTGTTGTGTTTAGCTAGCCTGCTCCAGGCTAGCCGCTCCGACACATGTTTGGGAATAACGAGGAGAGGAGGATGGAGGAGGAGAGGGTGGATGGATGAAGTTGAAGTGCAGGATTTCTCCTCGGTGCTTTCACTTCTCCCTCCTGCTCCTCCATTATTTCCCAGAGAGGAGATACTCCGCTGTTTCAGTTTGAGAGCTAACTCCATGTTATTGTTGTATTAGCAGCCTGTGCCGCTGCTCTGTAGCTCTGCAAGGAACACAGCTACAGCAGCTTAAACCGGCAGTGTGGATGTCAGTTGAATGTATAGTGGTGTTGACAGTGGTCAGTGATCATGAGCAGCCTCAGCCTCCATGCTGGAAACAGAGCCGCACTGAGCTGTGCAGCATGGAGGAGCTGCATCACTGACAGTTTCTCTGGAAGTTTTCCAAACAAGCTGTAAGATGTTTTTACACTGGTTTGTCACATGAGTCTTACAGGAGGGAAAATAGTCTTTAATAAGGTCATAATTTCCATCTCATTTTTATTTTTAATAACTGTTTAAAAACTATTTAAATATAACATCACAGGGGATGACACTGACTATCCATCATCTCTATGGCTGCAGATTATTTTCTGTATTATTTTCCATATGAATCAATAAGTTATTTGGGCTATAAAATCTCCAAAGTGCTGTCTCATATGTTTTGTCCAAAATCTAAATCAGTTTCATTTACTGTGAATCCACACCTGTGAGAAACTGAAAGCAGCAAATTATCTCGTTATTTTAACTTTAATAAATGACAGAAAATATTCATTGATAATCAGAATATCTGCAGATACATTTTCTGGCGATCAGTTGATTGACAAATTGACATCATTGTTTCAGCTTTGTAAAAGATATTTTTTGAATATATTTTTGTTTAACTGAGCTTTAGCATCACCTAGTGAGGGACGACACAAACTATTCTGCTGTGTCTGGAAACAGAAAATCTAATCTAATCTAAACTGTCCTCCATGTGTTACTCTCTGCAAAATAAAGTGATTTCACAACGTTTATCTCTGATGTGAAGATATTTCCAGAATCCTCAAAGACTTATTTCACCATATGGATGAAAATATTCCATCTGCTGCTTTTTAAACTGTTTCTCAGGTTGTGTTTCTCGTCCAGGTTGCTGGAAATTACATTTATGCATTGTTTTATGAAGAAAATGTAAAATAATAGAAAGTAACATAACAATATTTAGATTTTGTGGGGTTTTCAGCAGCAGCCAGTAACAGTGAGTCTCTGCAGAGCCTCCAGTTTTTTGACTGGAACCAGTCGTCCAGCTGAGTTTGCCTGTTTTACTCTGTGATACCACGTATACATACCTCATGTGCACACAGCTGTACAGTCAATAGAGTCTGTTTTTTGCAGCACTGGGAGACTGGGTTCATAATTTAGTTCTGAGACAACCAGCTGATGAATTGATTGTCAGAAAATTAATCGCCTCCAATTCTGATTAATTGTTAAAGTAATTTATTACGAACAAATGTCAAATATTTTCCTGTTCCAGCTCCTTAAATGTGAGGATTTTGCCTCTTTTTACAGAACTGTTACAGTTACAGTACTGTTTCTTCTAAAGTCAGAAAAATCACAAAGTTTGATCTAGAATCAGCAGAAATCACATTTTTCGTGTTCAGCATCTGGACGAGAAAGACGCACAAGTTTTTGGCTTCTCTCTGTTTTGCTTGTTTATTTTCAGGCCGTCTGTTCGTCCGTCTCAGTCTCATGAACGTGATAACTCGAGACTGCGTTGAGGGAATTTCTTCAGATTTGGCACAAAGATCCACTGAACTGTGTAAAATCTGATGGTTAAAGGTCAAAGGTCAAGCTACCTGTGACCCAGCTTCACTGTGTTCATATCATATATCATCTGGCCGTTATTCAGCACCATAACTCAGGAGCAGACGGGGAGATTGTGACCATTTTTCTCACAACTTGACTGCTTCTAGTTGTAATCTGAATATCTGTTTGTTCCTCTGTTGGTTGGACGTCAGCGTCGTACTATTTTCTGACATTTGATGGATCAAGTAACAAACTGACTGATAAAAAAATGAAAGTTAGTGTTAGTTGCTAAAATAAAGAAGATAAAGAACCTGATACCTTAACTGTGCGCTCAGAATCAGAGGTATTTTTGTGCATACAGGGAATCTGACTCTGTGCTGTGTGAGGAAACCAGAGCAGCAGAAACTGTGTTCAGAGATGGACACACAGATGAGGTTTATATTGAGGCTGTTACTGTGAACTGTCAATATGTAACTCACACAGTCGGATGTTGATGGATGTTTGAGCTCCTCGTTCACAGACGAGGCCGAGGTCAGATCCAGATCCTGGTCTCAGATCTGTGTCTGATTTACTCATGTGCCTGTTACTGAGGCTGATTAATTAAGAAGAAATTATTTGGTTTAAACTGTGAGGTTGAACTGACTGATTCCAGTTTAACCTGGTTTTTCAGCTGAAGACTTTAAACTAACACTTGATAAAAGGCAGGAACCAAACTCTCTGAGGTGTTTTGTCAGAGTGTTTTATCTTTGTTTTCTCAGTCGGGCTACGACTGACAACTGTTGCCATTATCAGTTAATCTGCAGAATATTTTCTCAGTGAACTGCTAATCAGTTTATCTAAAGATCCAGTTACATTTTGTTTTCACTTTCCTGTCATATAAGACAAAGACGAGCAGCAAGATTCCCCAATTTAGGATCTGGAACCAGGAAATGTTTGGTGGTTTAACTTTAAAGATAACTTATTAATCAATAACCAAAACCGTTAATTATCTGTCCATCAGCTGATCATTTCATCTGAACTGTTTTATTAAGTTTTTCTGTGAGAGAAGTTGTGTGGCCCAGAGGATCATTATAAACTGCTGTTTACAGTCGAAACAGATTATTGATTCATCAAGAAAATAATCAGCCGACTAATCAATAATGAAAACAGTCATGAGTTATAGGCCTTGTTCAGTTTCTAACGTGTCTGCAAGCACAGTTCTGTGCTTTTCAACTAAACATTGATTAGCTGATCAACAGAAAATTGATCGGCAGCTATTTTGACTTTTTGATTAATTGTTATTTTTCATTTGTTGTTTCCTTCTGACTGAATATCTTTTTTTTTGACTCTTGGTTTGACAGAACAAGGCATCTGAAGGTGAGCTGTCAGTTGATGAACTGCTTGGATTATTGATAATTGATTGCCTAAGGCGTTTACCAAACAAAAACACCCAGACCTTTCTGTTCAGCCTCTCAGACACAGAGAGTTGCTGTTTTTCTCTGGTTTAATATGAATATCTTTAGGTTTGTGGCTGGAACAGACTCTGACATCAGCTGTCAGCTAATTGATTGATTAATCATTAAAGCTGTAGTAGTTCAGACGATGTTCCAGTGAAGAGGAAGCTGGATGGTTTCCTGCTCTCATTCCTTTGGTGTAATTAATCTCAGCCTGGCTGTGTTGAACATGTTCACGTCGTTTCCAGTTTAATGAAGCCGCGTCACGTTTCTGGGTGTGGAAGTTAAAAATGTTTCATTATCTTCTGCTGCCGCCTCAAAGTTCTTCAGCCATGTGAAGTTTCCACCGTGATATTTGATGCTGCCGTGTGTCCGCACCCTGATGCTTGTTGTAACTGAAAGCAGTTAAACCATGTGTGAGAAAGTCAAGCAAACCCGCCGTTCATTTCTTAGGAAGTTGTAAAACCAGCTTCTCCTGACAGAGACACCAGTTTAATCATTTCACAGAGCTTTTTACTAAAGTCATTATTTCCTTCTGATGAAATGTTTGCTCTGTGAACTGTGCAGGTTACATCTCTTACTTTAGCATTATGGCCAAAAAAATCTAAATTCAAATCTTGATTTACTTCAGTTGGTTCAAAGTTCAGTCTGAAACGTGAATGAAGCATCACAGTTTCTATGATTTCACCTGTGGGAGTGATGCAGAGCTGCACCTCCTGCACTGCTGTCGTCATTATGCATATTCAAAACATACAGACAGAGCACAGACGTCCACTTAGATAACCAAACACAACTGAGAGCAGCAGAGTTTTTAGTTTAAACAGAAGCATCTCTATCACTAACACAAACACACTAACAGATGGAGCGGTGGTATTCCAGCAGCTCCTGTGTTCTGCTTGGTAAAATCACTGATTTTGTCAATGGAGTCTGGTAGTGATACACTGGCAAAAACATTTACTTCTCTTTATTCTCAAAACATGGGAGAATGAGGCCCTAGCCTCAAAAATACTGGAGTTATCCATTAACCAGACTAATTCTACACATCGCTGAGCTCTGGTCAGAGGTCCAGTGAATTCTAGTCATAATTATGCTTTGTGTTTAGGACAGGTCCGTACATTTTTGACTGACTGATTTATAGTTTTACACGTTGTTGAATTGATATTTGCTCAGTTTAAGTTGTTGTCAGTTGTGTTCCGACTGCAGCCAGGATTATTTTCATGGTTGAAAATGGATAAATGGAAGGATTCAGTCAGTTGATTTACTGGTGCATCACCTGTGTGATAAATGCTGAATCAACACAAAGCTCCACACGTGGATATAAAATAGGAGCAGTAGTTAAAAACATCTGTCAGGCTGCACACGTCCAAAACAAAAATAGAAGTGGTTTGGTTTAAAATTAGAAACCAAAAACCATCTGTCGGCTGGCAGACATTGTCTCGGGAGCAGAAACAGAAACTGGGAGGGATGTGAGGAGTGGATCCAGAGCTCGGCGTTTTACTGACATCAACTCGCCTGAAACCCGCCACAAACCATAATCAGAAGTTTTGTGCATCTGTTTACAAAATGTGAACATGATCTGCAGCAGCCTGGGGTTTGGTTTGTACTCAACAATCTGATGAATCCTACATCAGCTTGGACTTCTTCAGAAGTCAAGACCGAGTCTCTGCACATGAGTGTTTGATCAGTGAATGATCTGATGGAGTCTGACTCGTTAACACCTGCTCAGTCTCCTCCACAGGAAACTGTCACTATTAATTCAACTTTTCCAGGTAAATTTCCATTAAATCCATTCCAACATTTCTTAGAAGAATAATTATCTGCCCTCTCTTGGTATTTAATCGTGGACAGGTCTGCAGGTGAGGCTGCTGTGACGTGTTAGTGAGAACATGTGATTCCTGGACTCTGGTCACGGCTGAGTCTGATGGAACAATAACGTAGATGACATTAGAAGGTTCCCGTCCAAAAAAACCAACATGTAATTATCTTTAATTGCTTGTTGATATTTTGGCACAAGATTTTTTTAATGAAGGTATTTCCTCTGGTTCAGACGCTCTGTGAAGGGCAACAGACGTGAAGAGGACTTTTATGATGATAGAAATGATCTGTCTGCAGTTTATTGTGCTGAAACTTTAACCACATTATCACACTATCACTGTCACATGATCACCACACCTCTGCTGTGTGTGTTTTATAACTCGGTCTGATGCAACTTTATCAGAGTGAATTAAAGTGTTTGGCTTCATCTGGCGCAGCAGACGTCTTGTGTGCAGGCAGGGTTCAGTTCTGAGCTCTTATCTGAGGCCAGCAGAGTTTCACAGCGAACAGACATGATGTAACCCTGTGTCGTACCTGCTGCAGATAACGCCGCTCCACACCTCATCACTTGTTCTGCACGTCAACACACTGTACACCCGAACGCCTCACACCAACACGAGCAGCGAATGCAGCATCAAATGAAACATGAATCCAGACCACCTCTGATGTTGTCCTTTAACGTGGTGGCTCCACCATGTTGAATTTATTTATCAGTAACTGGCATCTCACTGTGACTGTGCATGACTCAGCACTGTTCCTGTGTCACATGAACAGAGCTTGATATCATTAAATATATGGGAGTGAATGTATGTTTGCATTTGATTATTACGTCAGAAAACTGACGACTCCGTCTGCTCCAAATGTGCCTTCTCATAATGCTATTTGTAAACAGTAATGTGATGGTATTCTATATGGAGACACGAAGGGGAAAAACTCAGCAGAGCTGCAGGGTTTGAACTTGTGAACATTAGAAATGAGTGAAAAATGTCCAGTTTAATGTGAATATATGCAGCGTTTTCTCTGAGTTAGTGGAAGACAAATAAATTTACATTCTCAGTTAAAAATATACAATTTCACATCATTTTGCACCATTATTATCAGAATATCTGTGTATAGAAATGTGAAAAAGCTAATGTGAAAAGATAATAAATAAACCCAAAAAGAGAAGTTCACCAGGAACAAACTACAGCCAGAATCCAAAGATTCAGTTAAATTTGATTCTTTCCTCGATGATTTTACGTTATCATAGTAACCCTGATGTATAATTTGAAATGATAACTTTCATTATCTGTTACTCTGGTGGTTGTTTCTTTGGCTATTTAATAAGTTATTTGATTTATAAAAACTCTTCACATTTCCCAGGGATCGAGGTGACATTTTCAAATGTCTCGTTTTGTGCGACTGAAAGTCAAAAAGCCAAAGATTTATAATTGAGAATGATTGATAGAAACAGCTTCAGCTTCCCTAACCCTAAACAAATCATTGATCATCAGAACTGTTGCATTAATTCATTTTCTGCTAACTGACAAACTGTTTCTGTTTTTTCCGAGTCAGAAAACCATGAACCCTGTTACCTCACAATCTGCCCCACATGTGGAGGTAATTAGACGAGAACTGCAACTACCAATCATTTTCATTATTGATTATGTGGCAGGTATTTTGTTGATGAATCATTTTAGTCTGTAAAAATGTCAGAAAACACATTCATCAAAGTTACTGCACCAATGTTCAGCATTTTTGCTCTGAAATGAACGGACACTGATTAAATATTTACAGTTACTCTTCTTTTTGATTAATTGAATCGACTGAATGTTTCAGCCGTGGTTTGTTGACATGAAGTTACTCCACATGTCGACCTGTGGGAGAAATGATTATCAGTTCATCAGTTTTTGTGTGTGTGTGAGGAACATGACGTCCTCTCTGTGAGTTTGGTTCTTGTTGTAAAATCATGAATGTGTCTCTGTCGGTCACTGATAAGCCCTGTGTCTTCCCTGTGTCTGTGTCTATCTAGGGCCTTGCCCAGCTGGAGATCCTGTGTAAGCAGCTGTATGAGACTACCGACACCGCCGTCCGACACCAGGCAGAGAAAGCTCTGGTTGAGTTCACCAACAGCCCCGACTGTCTCAGCAAATGTCAGCTCCTGCTGGAGAGAGGCAGTGTGAGTGACTCTGCTACAGAAACATCTTTTACTGAGTTAAAGCAGCATTAATAAACATTTATAAAATCTGCCATTACAAGGAAAACTTCTGTGTTCTGGACACTGTGATATATAGAGATGATTCTGGTTAAACTAAAGGATCTGTCTCTGTAGGAATCCTGTCATCATGTTGTCACACACTGAGAGTAACAATCAGAGGATTACAGTTACATTGATTTTAGTCCCTACTGATCATTTACACCCAGAGACGTGGGAAAATAATATATCATAAATACAACCTCAACCAGCAGTTCTTACCAAGCTGTCTCACCACAGATAAAATCATTGTTTTCTTATGACTGCATTCAGTTTAAATGTGTTTTTATTGTTTAATTTGAGCTGTAACACCACGTGTTCTGATGTGTCTCTCTGCTCAGTCGTCATATTCTCAGCTGCTTGCGGCCACCTGTTTGTCTAAACTGGTATCTCGAACCAGCAACCCTCTACCGCTCGAGCAACGCATCGACATCCGTGAGTATCTCTCCGCCTCTCACACGTCAACTTAAATGTAACTGCGTCTGTGTCACATGAAGAGAAAGAAATTCAGTAAACACAGATATTCTAAAACATGTTGTTTCGTGCGAAGGCGAATGACGTGCAGGGAAATGTGGACGTGTTCAGCGAGCCTGCACACGCTGCTGCAGACTGGGTTTAGTTGCCAATTTGCCTGGAGAACACAAAATTAGATTTTGTCTGTAATAAACAGTCAGACTGTAGGTTTGTGTTTGGGAACGTGCTACACAAGCGCCTGTTTGATGAGTGTGGACTGAACTGGACCTGGTCTGGCTGCTTCACTGTTTGTTAACTGGTTCCTAAAACCTAATATTTGATAGAAAGGTAAAGCACAGAGGCTTCGAACTTTACCAGACATACTTCTCTTTACCATTTAAACCTTCTGTTTCTGATCCACCACCATTATACTGGTCACGTTTCCACTGCTGATATTTAGCTTCTCCTTCAAATTACTGTGCATCAAAACACACGTTTGGAAACAAACTTAACTGTTATTTGCATCTTATGTAATTGTTCCCAGAGATCTGGATTGATAAAAATAAACTCCCAGATGTGAACAGTCAAAACTGAGACGCAGCTGCTCATGAAATCTGTCTGAAAATCTGCTGCTGAAACTCTGAGTTTTGCTGCTTCAGTCTCACAAAGCTGCTGTTATTGTTTGTGTGACGTTCAGGGAACTATGTGCTGAATTATTTGGCCACGCGGCCGAAGTTAGCGGCGTTCGTGACCCAGGCTCTGATCCAGCTGTACGCCAGGATCACCAAACTGGGCTGGTTCGACTGTCAGAAAGATGACTACGTCTTCAGAAACGTCATCGCCGATGTCACACGCTTTCTACAGGTGAGTGTGTTTGATCATGTGATACGACAAACAGCAGGTTTGTGTAACAGCACGTGTGTGTTTAAGCTGTGTTGTTGGTGTGTTTACAGGATAGTGTTGAACACTGCATCATCGGGGTGACTATTCTGTCCCAGCTGACGAATGAGATCAATCAGGTTTGCTCCTCCTCCTCCTCCTCCTCCTCCTCCTCCTCCTCACTCACCTTCATCTTTCTGTCTCTGTCGTGTTGAAGATGTTTAACGTCTGTTTTTTCCTCCTCAGGCCGACACAACGCATCCTCTGACCAAACATAGGAAGATCGCTTCATCATTCAGAGATTCCTCTCTCTTCGACATTTTCACTCTCTCCTGCAACCTCCTCAAACAGGTACATTCACCTCCTCAAACAGGTACATTCACCTATTTTAAAAAATCTGAGCCCTGATCAAAACACGAGGAATTTCTCTTGATGAAAATATATAGCAAGTTCTGCAAGTCAAGAAGCATAAATAGAAAAATGGAAAGCTGACTTTTTTTTTCTTCAGAAACAAAGTGAACAAACAGTAAAAATCAGTAGCTCTTACAAATATAAAAATAACAATAACACAAAAACAGTTAGAGAACACTAAGAAGAATTTAATCACATTTTCGGTGATTAAATTTCAGCTGAATAAATCCTGGCTCTGCACTGAGCTGCTTTCATTTTCACTTCTGAAATAATTCCCCTCAGCGAAGCTTTTACGAGCGTCGTTCTTCACAGCGTCTGACCTGCAGCCACAGGTTGTGGATAATAAGTTTATGGCAGTTGGCACAGACGCAGCAAAATAAACAAAGGATCAGAGTTAATGTGTCTGGAATCATAAACACGTTACTGAACTTTAACCGGGCACCAGCTGGAGAAAAATATAATCATCCTGCTCCGACCACACAGAGATAAACCACTGCAGGACTGAAGACTGATGCAGACTCTGGTTCTCGGTTTGTTTTCAGGCTTCGGGGAAGAACCTGAACCTGAACGATGAGTCTCAGCACGGTCTCCTCATGCAGCTGCTCAAACTCAGCTACAATTGCCTCAACTACGACTTTATAGGAACTTCCACAGACGAGTCGTCGGACGACCTCTGCACCGTACAGATCCCCACGTCATGGAGATCAGGTAGCTGCTGACAGACAGGACAGGGGTTCCACTAGATTTGTTCATTTCCATTTTTTATTGTGGATTTTAAGGTTTCTCTAAATTAAAAAAAGAGGTGATGCTTAATGTTTTATATTAAGTTTTCAACAAATGGAGAGAGAAAAGATCAGGAAAGGCAAAAAAATCTGCAGATTGTTTTTTAATTAGCAGGTGTAAACAGTGTAAACAGGTTAAAATGTTTATTGTCTGTGTGAAATGTTGCAGTTTAATTTGAAGCTGAAGCTGAAAGTGTGAAACTTTTCAGTTTTATAGTTGAATTGTCTGTGTTTATTTAAGAAGTGGAAATAAGTTGAAAGATGAAACTTTGGTTTAAGTCCTGCAGGAAAACACTGAAATAACTGTGACAGATTCCTCTTTGTTTCTTTCCTGCAGCGTTTCTTGATTCCTCCACCCTGCAGCTCTTTTTCAATTTATATCATTCCATCCCTCCGTCCCTCTCCCCGTTGGTAAGTGACGTCAATCAGGAGTTTGACAAGTTCTTAACATTTTGTTCAGGTCATGTTTTAGTTTAATGTATTATTGGTCCTATAACTTCTCATCCTCATAACTGAGGATTTAATTACAGATGTTACAGGTAGTCAGTCATAGTTGAGACACTTTAATCATTTACTGCTGCTGCTAACTTTCATGGTCCTGACTGAGTCCCAAAAAAGAAAGGAAAGAGCAGCGTCAACAAACAGGAAACAAATGAAACAAAAATCTTTGTCTTTTCTCTCCATATAAAGAGGTTCTATCTGTAAACTACTCTTCTGAAATCTGATAGGATTTGATTTGTCGTATTTAGACTCTTTATTTTACCTGTTTCCTGATTTCTGGCTCAGATTGGACGTTATAGGTCCACATTTATCCAGAGTAAGCTCTGAAGCCTCCTGTCTGTGTGTGTCTCTGTGTGTGTGTCTCTGTGTGTGTGTCTGTGTGTGTGTGTGTCTCTGTGTGTTGTGTGCAGGTGTTGTCATGTCTAGTTCAGATCGCCTCTGTCCGGAGGTCTCTCTTCAACAACGCAGAGCGAGCAAAGTTTCTTTCACACCTGGTGGATGGAGTGAAGAGGATACTAGCGAACCCACAGGTAAATCACACACCTGCTCCTTCACACAGGTACATCTCTCTCTCTCTCTCTCTGGTCGTCTGATGTTGTTAAACGTCGTTGTGTTTCAGTGTTTGCCTGATCCTAATAACTACCACGAGTTCTGTCGTCTGCTGGCGAGGCTGAAGAGTAACTACCAGCTGGGCGAGCTGGTCAAAGTAGAAAACTACCCTGAAGTTATTCGACTCATAGCAAACTTCACCGTCACCAGTCTGCAGGTGGGTGCGTCACAGTGCAGCAGCATCATGGGAGAGAGTTTCTGATTAATAATATGAAACTGCTGATCCTCTCCTCAGCACTGGGAGTTTGCCCCCAACAGTGTTCACTACCTGCTGAGTCTGTGGCAGCGTCTGGCAGCGTCGGTCCCTTACGTCAAAGCCACCGAACCTCATCTGCTGGAGACCTACACTCCGGAGGTCACCAAGGCCTACATCACATCGCGGCTGGAGTCGGTCCACGTCATCCTCAGGTAACGTCTGCTGACTCAGCTGACTGTGATTCCTCTGTTCTGTTTCAGTTATAATACCAGACTCCACCCAGGGCTGTGAAACGTAGAGAACAGGTTTAGTTTAATCTGTCTGACGGTGTTTGCTCCACAGAGACGGTTTAGAAGACCCTCTGGACGACGCCGGCCTCGTCCAGCAGCAGCTGGACCAGTTGTCCACCATCGGGAGGTGTGAGTACGAGAAGACGTGCGCTCTGCTCGTCCAGCTGTTCGACCAGGCGGCTCAGACCTACCAGGAGCTGCTGCAGTCCACCAACTCGAGCGCCGCAGACATCACTGTGCAGGAGGGTACGAACACGCCCATCGCTGACGTTAGAGGAGGGATATTTGATTTATTTTGTAATGGCTGGTCTTCCTCTGTGTGCAGGGCGGTTGACATGGCTGGTTTATATAATCGGGGCGGTGATCGGTGGACGGGTGTCGTTTGCGAGTACGGACGAGCAGGACGCCATGGACGGAGAGTTAGTCTGTCGGTAAGAATTCAACAACCCTGAGGATGTTTTCAGGAACTAATACAAGACAACCATCTTTAAACCAGTTCATCTCATCAGTTTGGAACATTGACCTGTGATGTTAAAGAGAGAGGGATCTGGTTTCTGTTTTTATACGTGGATCATCTTCATCTTCCCTCTTCTGAATCCCAGTTTCTTCTAAAAACTTCTTCAGTGTTTAGAGTTCATTTCTCTGTAATTACCTCCTCCTCAGTTTTAATTTTCCAGCTGATAAAGTCTGAGGCAGTGAAGGCCTTTCTCTGTCTGATCAGTCTCAGTAATAATTATTTCTCCTCGTCAGTTTTCCCGGCATCGTGATCTTCTGAAGACTTGTATTGACTGAAACACTCTAAGCTCATTTTGACAAACACTCTCTGTAGTTTGCAGAGGGTTTAATTCATTTAATCTTCTCCAATCCACAGAAATGTGTTGAATGAAACTTCATGTATTCTCAGTGTGTCTGCTACTGTAGATATTCACCACTTAATGAAACAGAGAGAAACCGCTGAATGACTGTGAGTGAAAGTACAACAGGTGGATCTGTATTCATGGAGTGAGGTGAATGTGTGAAAGCCTGAAATGTCTCATGTTGTGTGTCTGGAAGATGCTTCAGCTCATGATTCACTGACTGTCTGTGACCTGTTCATTCCCTTTCTCTCCGTCCGTCTCAGGGTGCTCCAGCTGATGAATCTGACCGACTCTCGGTTAGCTCAGGCCGGTAACGAGCGACTGGAGCTGGCCATGCTCAGCTTCTTTGAACAGTTCAGAAAGATCTACATTGGAGACCAGGTGCAGAAATCCTCAAAGGTACGAGCTGCTTCAAACCGTTAACGCTGTGTGAGTTGTATTAACCCTGCCGCCCCCTCCCTCAGTAACCCTGCGGTGTTAGCGGGGGGCCAGGTTGAGGGGCGAGCAGGTCTTTGTGTGTTAGTGCTGATGGCAGCAGCCTCAGCTCAGTCTGCTGCTGCTCATGTTTTTACTGTTTGCCGTGGTTCATGCTGACTGACTGAGTGTGTTCTCTTTGTTCGGGGCAGAAACTGCAAAATGTGAACGTCGCAGATAAGTGGTGCCACGTAGAAACTGTAGTTTGTCTGCACGTGTGGCCGTCTGGTCTGGTATTAGCCCCCATACACCCCCCACCCCACCCCCAAAGTGTAATTTAAATCCAGGATGTGTTTGTGCAGTAGAGACCTCAGAGCAGTTACATATAAAACTGTCAGTGTGTCCAGCTGCTGATGAAGTGGATCAGTGTTTCCACCACAGGAACTTAACAACCTGTAGCTGACTGTGTGTCCATGTCTCAGGTTCTGCTTTGGTTTCCTCTGATCGTCACTGCCGAGCTCCTGGAACTAAAGTTGGTTCCAGCTCAGGAGGTGATACCAGGTCCTGTCAGCATCAATAAAACAGGACGTTTAGTTCTTAAACCCACATGATTGAACTATTTGGCCTTAAACTGTGAGCTTCAGATTCACAGTGATGGTTCAGTGTAACAGGGAGAGCGGAGCCTCTGTTGTGTCTCTGTGTAACTGTGGTTCTTCAGGTTGGATCTCCCTCTGACTGAGTGAGAGTCAGAGTCGTTCAGAGTGATGCTGTAGGTCAGTTAAAAAATATAAAGGAGAAGAAACCGAGTTTGTGTTTGTTACAGTCACAGCACTTCCTGGTCCGGAAGGAGAAGAGGATCATGGGTAATATAGACTGCTGTGCCGTGATGAATACAAACCCACTGTAAACAGCCTCGTTAAAACCATAAATCAGAAACGTTCTGGTTTGTTAAACGAAGCGGAAACAAAAGGCAGAACCTGGAACTGAAGCTTCACAGGTTCATTAAGTTTGTGTTTCTGGTTTTCATGAAGCGAATCAGTCAGTTCAAACAAGAACCAGCATCAGACGAGCTGCTGGACGTCTGACACTGTGTCTCTTAGCTCTGCTGATATTATAGATATTAAATCTTTGAGTGTTCACATTGTTTGAGCTGTTTGCTGTTTGTGTTCCTGCAGCTTTATCGACGACTATCAGAAGTTCTGGGGTTGAACGACGAGACGATGGTACTCAGTGTCTTTATAGGGAAAATGTGAGTAAGAGAAAAAACTAAGATGGTTGAATGTGTCGGTTCATTAAAGGCTCCATTTCTCACCCGAACAGGAAACTGTGGAGGAGGATTTTTACCCAGAATTCAAATGAAAAGAGAAAATAAACAGAGTGAAATTTAAATTAAAGGTGTAAATGTAGCTTTTTAGTCTTTATGTAAATGAGGAAGATGATGATTAATTAACCTGCAGCTGTAATCGGTGTTAACTAATTAAAAATAGTTGTGTCTCTCTGATGATTTTCTGTCTCTCAGAATCACGAACTTGAAGTACTGGGGCCAGTGTGAACCAATCACCTCCAAGACACTCCAGCTACTGAACGACCTCTCGTTAGGATATCCTTCATCAGCGTGTCACTGTGTGTGTGTGTGTGTGTGTGTGTGTGTGTGTGTGTGTGTGTGGTGTGTGTGTGTGTGTGTGTGTGTGTGTGTGTGTGGTGTCCAGAGCCTCCATGTTTCTCGTCCTCGTGAGCGTCAGGTGACAGGAAGGATTATTATTATTATTATTGTTGTTCTGATTGTTCTCATCTGATGTGAGTTTGCAGAGTGACTGAAGTTTTGTGTTTAAAGATATAAACTGTTCCTGGATCAGTGTTTTCTCCTTGACTTCATGTGTTCACATACAGCAGTGTGAGGAAGCTGGTGAAGCTCAGTGCTGTTCAGTTCATGTTGAATAACCACACAGTGAGTACTTCACTGACCCTCACAGGTCTGTTAACATATATCAGATATACGTTTATATTAGATATTAACGTCCTGTGTGTGTGTGTGTGTGTGTGTGTGTGTGTGTGACAGAGTGAACACTTCTCCTTCCTCGGAGTCAACAACCAGTCGAATCTGAGCGACTATGAGATGTCGAACCACCTTCTACACGGCACTGGGACGCCTGCTGATGGTCGATCTGGGTAAATACACGTCATGAAGGAGAATTCATGAGGACTCACGTTATTTAGAGAATCTGACTTTACTGACACCAAACATTTTTTATTTAACTTTATTTATAACACCTGCAGCTGCAGGCTTCAGCTCTGTCCAACACAGAATCACAGCTGCTAAACAAACGATGGTTTATACACAGAACATTTGATCAGTTACTCAGAGCAAACAACAACACTGACTTTATAAAGGATAAAAACTAATGAACAGGAGTGAAGTGTTGAGATAAAAACATGAAGGAAAATACGAGTAGAGAAAGTCGATAATGTTGGAGTTTTATTTGAAAATCAGCTGAAGGACGAGTTCATGTCAGATTCATTCATTCATGTGTGTGTGTGTGTGTGTGTGTGTGTGTGTGTGTGTGTGTGTTTACAGGCGAGGACGAGGACCAGTTTGAACAGTTCATGTTGCCTCTGACGGCTGCGTTTGAAGCTGTGGCTCAGATGCTGAGCACAAACACCTTCAATGAGCAGGAAGCCAAGGTGAACACACACACACACACACACACACACACACACAGTATGATATATAATGATAATACTGACAGAATAATCCAGATTCCAGAGGCTGAGATAAAACCTCAGAGCAGTCAGGAGCTTCATGTTCATCACAAACACCTGCTGTTTATTTAAATTCATCTAGGACAGTTGGAAACAAAGGCCTTAAGAAAGTTTTCAAAGTCTTAAATTTCACTAAGTAAACTCTCATATCTTGTCTCTGTCCTGCTGCGATGATTAGACGATCGACGCTGCTGTGATAATTAATGCTAAAATCTTACATTTTAGAATTTTAGAATCTCAATGGTTCATTGTATTAATGTTTAAGTGATTGATCCATTCATCAGGGAAGCACAGTGTGATGTACATGTAAATAAATCGATGTTGATAATGAGTTGTGGGTGTAAATCATCTCTGCTGGTTTCCTGTCGTCCTCTGACTGAAGCAGGTTTTATCTTTTATCCTGTTTAAAAGGCAGAAACCCTGCAGCTACATTAACCATCAGATGAGGTGTGAGTGATTGAGCTCAGCAGGTGATTGATTAGTGTAAAGTGAATGTGATTGATGAGTCACAGAGAACGAGTCCAAACAGAACAACTGTAACAGAGTTTTACACTCATCTTCTTCTTCTTCTCTTGTTTCCTGTAGAGGACTTTGGTGGGTTTGGTCCGGGACCTGCGAGGCATCGCGTTCGCCTTCAACGCCAAGACCAGCTTCATGATGCTGTTTGACTGGATGTATCCTCAGAGCTGACGCCTGAGCAGCCGCACCGCTCTCTGCTCTCTAACCTGTGAACTGTGTTTGTATGAACCTCAGTCTGAGTCCTGTCCTTAACCCAGACCCTCAGATACCCGGCCTACATGCCCATCCTGCAGCGGGCCATAGAGCTGTGGTACCACGACCCAGCATGCACCACGCCTGTCCTCAAACTGATGGCTGAGCTCGTTCACAACAGGTGAAGGACTCATCGCTGCGTTCACATCCAGCGGGAAAGACGGGTTTCCATGTTGAGATCCTGGTTTTCAGGTGGTCTCAGTCCAGCTCTTTAGTTTCACAGCTTCTGTGTTGTTTTTTCTTTAGATCCCAGCGGCTACAGTTCGATGTGTCGTCACCTAACGGCATCCTGCTGTTCAGAGAAACCAGCAAGATGATCACCACCTACGGTACTGTCTCCAAAATAACAGAATAATAATGTTCAGTCAGAAATAAGTGCAGAGAATCTTCAGATTAAAACCTTCCTGATTCTGGATCAGAGTGAAGATCTGATCCCTCCTCACACCATCACTTTATTTATGGAGTTCATTTGAATTCATTTGAATAAATGACGTGTTGGTTTGAATCTGACTGAACACATCAGCTGATTCATCGGTCTGATCATGAAGCATCAGTTTACTGCCTCTCCCTCTGTGTTTAACTGTTAAAAACTGAAACTTATTCATATGAGTATTTATATTTATTGATGTAACTGTGGGTCTGTAGTTCTGCTGTCAGATGTGTGTTTATACTTTTAATCACTGAACTTTCCTGCTGCTGAAGCTGATCAGGCCACAAACACTTTATTTAACTCAATTGATTCAGTCTTTGGTTTTTGTGGTGACCGTATCATAAAATATCTGTTTGTTGGGTTAACTGATACAGACGTCTGAACAGAGTCTTCAACTGTGGATATTTTAAGTTGTTAAATCTCAGAGAGCTGAACTGATCGATCAGTTAATTGATCAGTCGACTGATTTTTCATTCCACAGTCGATTAAAATCCGATCGGTAATCTGTCCTGTCTTCCTCTTCTCAGGGAATCGTATCCTGACGTTGGGAGAAGTCCCGAAGGACCAGGTGTACGGGGTGAAGCTGAAGGGCGTCAGCGTCTGCTTCGCCATGCTGAAGGCCGTGCTCAGCGGAAACTACGTCAACTTCGGGGTCTTCCGTCTGTACGGCGACGACGCTCTGGACAACGCCCTGCAGACCTTCATCAAACTACTGCTGTCCATCCCCCACAGTGACTTACTAGTACGTTCAGCTGCGTGATGTGTTCACTGACCGACACTAACTCATCTGTTACTCAGTCAGAGCTGCAGGCGCAGGCCGAAACCTCCTCCATGTTTTTATTTCGTTTCCTGCTGCAGACGAACACAGGTCTTTACCTGTACACAGGAGGATCAGTGTGGGACTGATGGAGATATTATTTTATTCATATTTTCAGTTCAGTGTAAGAAAAGCTGCTGCACCTTTTGTTCCAGAAAAATGTTGAAAAGTTCTATTGTAGTTTAAAGGTTCAGTTCTGTGTTGGAGTTTGTGTTATTCTACATTCTGACACGTTTTTCTGTAAATGTCAGTCAGTTCCAAATATCAGTTATCGGTCTCTTGATTATTAATAATCAATATCAGCCCTGAAAAACCACATCGGTTGATCCCTGGTGTCAGTTTAAAGATCCAGCAGTTATTTCTTTGATTCAGTTAATGAACTGGTAACAGCTCTCTCTCAGCGTTGGGTTGAAATCTGAAACCGGTGCAGATCCTCCGCTCGTCGTTTTGTCTGTAGAATCTAAAGCTGACTCAGTCTGACGGACTGAGCAGAGCTGGACTTTGACTCTGACTCTCTGTCCCTGCAGGATTATCCTAAGCTCAGTCAGTCCTTCTACTCTCTGCTGGAGGTGCTGACCCAGGACCACATGAACTTCATCGCCAGCCTGGAGCCTCACGTCGTCATGTACATCCTGTCCTCGATATCAGAAGGCCTCACCGCGCTCGGTAAAACACACCGGAGGTCGCACTTTATTTTAACCAGCGTGCACGTGACTGTAGGTGTTACATCTGTGTGTGTGTGTGTTTCAGATACGATGGTGTGCACGGGCTGCTGCTCCAGTCTGGACCACATAGTGACCTACCTGTTCAAACAGCTGTCGCGCTCCACGAAGAAGCGTCCCACTCCGATGGCGACGGACGATCGCTTCCTGCACATCATGCAGCAGCACCCGGAGATGATCCAACAGGTGAGAGGCTCCTGCTCACCTGAGAACACCCCCCACCCCCCCACTGGGCTTTAAACTCCTCCTGCAGGTGTGTGACGTGTGGCTGATCCCTGATCTGTGCTTGTTGTCGTACAGATGCTGTCCACAGTTCTGAACATCATCATCTTCGAGGACTGTAGGAACCAGTGGTCGATGTCTCGGCCTTTGTTAGGCCTCATCCTGCTCAACGAGAAGGTAAACCTCACACACACACACCTGGATCACCTCAGTGTGTGTGTGTGTGGGTGTGTAATAACACTTGTGTGTTTGTGCAGTATTTCGCTGACCTGAGGAACAGCATCGTCAACAGTCAGCCGCCTGAGAAGCAGCAAGCCATGCACTTATGTTTCGAGAACTTGATGGAGGGAATAGAGAGAAATCTACTAACGAAGAATCGGGACAGGTGAGTCGCACGTCGCTGGTCACATGGGCAACGAGTCTGCAGGTCCTTCAGAAGGATCCATATAAACACGAGGCCTTTATCTGAGTTTAACTGAATCAGTGAGTCTGCAGGAAATCTAACACTGACGGCAACATCCAGATTAAACCGCTCACACTAAACCTCACCTGTGCACAGCACCACACACACTGACAGTCAGTATATATTCATAACCATTCACCCTCTGACAGGTAGGATTCATAGAGTAAAGACACATGCAGGTTAATGAGCAGAGCTGAGATCAGCTTCACAGAGCCACCAAGCATCTGTTCTCTGTATTTACACTGTGTCTCTGTAGATTTATTACTACCTCCCATCTTTGAATCAGCCCGTCACTATTCACCCTTTACAGCTCTGGAAGTTATTACAGAAATGTGAGAAATGTCTGAATCATTTTTAGACACCAGAGGTGAAATCATCCAGTCGTCATCAACAGAAAGAAAAATGAATCATCAGCAGCAGAAACATTTGCTTTTTAGTCACGTTAGCATGTTAGCATCACGGCTCTGTGGAAACCTGTGACCTGCTGCTCACACACCTGGAGGAAGAAGTGATTACATGACAAAATAATGATGTTGATGTGTGTGTGTGTTGTGTTCAGGTTCACTCAGAACTTGTCGGTGTTCAGGAGGGAAGTCAACGACAGCATGAAGAACTCGACATACGGCGTCAACAGCAACGACATGATGAGCTGACATTCCACACAGCAGAGTCTTACCCAGCTGCAGACAGAGCTCACCCCTCCCCTCACCCCTCCCTCACTCCTCCACAGCAGCCTCCCCGCCTCCCCCCACCTCCCCTCCCCAACCCTCTCTGCATCAGCCCCCCTCCCGCGCCTCCTCCCCCCGGGCCCGGATGCCTGGGGATCACCTCCTCACCCCGACCCACGACGTTCGGGATCGTTGGTTAACTTCAGCGAATAACGCCCCCCTCCCTCTCCCCCACACGCCCCTCACCCCCTCACCCCTCCCTCCTCCTTTTTGATATAAGCATATATAAATATATACAGATCTATTTTAAAGCCAGTCTGCGTTGGTCTGACTCGTCTGGCTGTCCTAACAGAGGGAGGGGTCGCATGTCTAAGCACTCGAAATCACTCACAGAGGAAGGAGAGAGTGCTGTGGATGTAGACGGAGGTGAGGTGTGGGTGAGGAGAGGTGAGGTGAGGAATGCCGGTAAACGTAGTAATCCGCTTCTGCCTGCCTTGTATAGAAAAACACACAAAAAACCAAGTGTACATTTTTTTTCGTAACATTTTGAACAATGTTTATAATGATCGAATTTAAAACACAAAGATGACAACAGAAAAACAACAAAAAAACAAAACAAAAACCGTGTGATTGAGCTTTTTACAGTGTAGTGAGTTAGTGCAACTGTCTGTCTGCGTGGGGAGCGAGCTTTCCACAGAGCTGGAGAGGTGAGAGGGAGGACGGGTGAGGATGGGGGGGGGTAAACAGAGCTGCAGGGTGGCCACAGGAGCGCTCAGGCTGCAGAGCTGTCACCATGAACAGGAAGCAGAGGTACACACACTAACAGAAAGGGAGAGTCAGAGCATCCACGTTGTACATTTTTCTCAGTCTCTGGTTGAAGTGATGTAAATAGCCACGTTACCCCGCAGCAGCAGGCCCGGCGGGATTTAAAGGGACAGTTCTGCTATTTATCAACCTGGGTCTTATTCTCACCATCGCGTCCTCGTCTGACTCCGAGATTCTGTCAGAAAAAACTGACCTGAAAATATAAAAACTAACTTTCTGCAGCTCGACAAAACTCAGAGAGATGATTTAAAAGAAAAGTGAATGAGAAGCACTAAGATAAAACATTAAAACCAACAGGAGGAACTGATACAAAGATACTGGAGATAAACAAGAAAACAGCTTCATTTCAAACCAGAGCGGATTCAGTTCATCGTTTCAGTCATTTGATTTATTTCTGATCAATCAATCAGCTCATCGTTTCTGCTCGGCTTCTAATGTTTGTCCAAAACTCAAACTGTGATAAAGACAAGAAACCAGCAAATACTCACTTCAGAGAACCAGTGAATGTTTTTTACATTTTTGTTTTAACCACGTGATCATCAAAATATTTAGAGATGAACTTTTTGTTAATTAATTGGCTGATCGTTTTAGCTCCACATTCATATTGTCAGATATTCAGTTTAATGTCACAGGAGACAGCAGATAAATATATGCACATTAAAACAGAACTTTTTTTTTTTAGTTTTACTACAAAAAATAAGAATTATTAAAGTTTCCAGTTAATTTTCTGTCAATCAATTAATCGACTGATCGTTCTGCTCCAATTCAGAACAGCCCAGAACTCAAAGCTGCACAGTTCATTCTCACATAGAGCTGCAACAATTTGTCAGTTAATTGATTAGCGAGTCAGCAGAAAATACATTTGGTAAAAATACCAAAATCTTACAGTTTGCAGCTTCTGAAATCTGAAGATTTACAGCTTTTTCTTTGTGACGTCTGAGAAATATCTCAAAACATCTGTGGGGAGTTTTTCTTTTCTGTCTGACAATTTATTGACAAAACCAATAATCAGGACATTAATCAGATAAACTGCAGCAAATATTCACATTGGAGTTGAGAGAAGAAATTAATATTTGGCATTTTTGCTTTAAAGATTCATCGACAATCGAAACAGCTGCTGATATTTTTAGTCTCTGGTTTGAAATGACTTCTGTAGAGTCTGAGAAACTTTAGGAGGCTCGAGTTTCTTGTCCTGATGTAAAATGTTTTGCTGGAGTTGCCCGGAGCCAGAACGGCCGCAGTTATTAGGCTGAAAAATACCGTAATTTCCATTTATGACGTCCCGTCTGGTCTGGCCCAGCTCCGCCTTTCTCCCCAAATTAAAGCAGAACACGAGACCCCCCCGTCCCCGTCCCGGAACACCGGAGAGGTGGTAGTGGGGTCTTGTATTCACACACTCGCTTGTTTGCCTGCAACGATCGACGTGTAAGCAACATGGTCACAGCTACATTTTCCCCTCTGGTAGGCTGGGTGCAGTTTCCACCATTTTGTTTACACTCTGGATTCCTCGGACCAGGTTTTGGGACTGCCCCCCCTCCCCCCCTTCAGGTCCTGCAGTGGAGTCCTTTTGGTGTGTGTGTGTTGTTATCTGTGTGCGTGTGTGTGTGAGTGTGAAGTGGCTCTCTGTTGCCTGGTGTGTATGTGGCGTCTCATGGTGCTCGTGATGGAGCTCAAACAGCCAAGGTCTGTGCCACCGCATAGGACAGAATATAATGAATAATAATTCAAATGGAGGGAAGTCTACCACAGTTCCCGGATCTCGAGACATCTGGCCATCAGAGCTCCCTTGAAGGAATCCAGTTTAGTTTTAAATATCTGAAGAATATTGCATTGAACCTTGGTAGAAGTCAGAACAGTGTAAAAAGAGAAGCAGGAGTGGAGTCTATTAGCAACTTGTGTTACTCTCTACGATGTTGCTGCTAACTGTTTGTGACAACTAGCTCATCTCTAACCATGTCAGCACTCATGGATGTTTATTGAGTTCCTAAGTTTTGGTTTGTGTCCCTGATGTGAATGTGTTGGGTCCATAGAGTGAATAGCTGTTTGAGTTGTTTGGATGTCTGCTACATATAGTGTAAGCATTGTGACTGCAAATAAACCTCATTGATTTTTACATCGCTGCCGCCTCTCTCTCTTTATTCTGCTCAGGTCACATTAAAGGCTCATTTATGCTCCTGATTTGTCCATTTCAGATGATGTCACCAGTGACTTTGACATGGATGTGAAGCAGTACGTCCACCAGGGGGCAGCTTTCAGATTTCCGATGGGTTCTGCTCCACTGTATCTGTAGCTAAGGTAAAAACAGGTGAGCAGGAAACACCCTGCTGTGAGCCCACATCTTAGTGTTTCAGTTGTCAATCCTTTTCTGTGCTGCCCAAAAATAGTGAAGCTAGCTAAGTCTTCCTATTTCATCATTCCAAATACTAAAACAAAAAAGGAAAAGGCTCGTCATTCTGTTTTTCCTACTGTAACTAACGATTGAGCATAAATGAGCCTTAACATGGTGTTTGCAGGTGTTGCAAAGTCTTAGATTCTCAAGTCTTCATCTTAAATTTTCTCTCTGACTGTTGGAGACATTATGTATCTATAAACTGAAAAAACACTAACCACTGCTAGCTACAATAGCTAATGAATGAAATATATGAGCTAATTCTAAGGCTACTTCCTGATTCTCAGATTCTAATCATCAGTCAGAGACCACACAGTCGACTGAGATTCTAATGGTCAATACTTTGTTTATTCGACCTAAATTCTTTATTCACAAGTCTGAATTCATGATGAGGGTCAGGCTGCTATAATGAATTTCAACTTTATGTTAAGTCCCTGAAATATGTGATATGAGAGAATAATCTCACCAGTGACAGGTCTAACTGCCTAAAATTATCCTTTTTATTTACTATTTTTATTAATTACATTTTTGTTCTTCTATGCTTTAATTTTCTATGTAATTTGTCTTTATTAAAATATTAGTTCATTACACTGTATGAAGTATTTTAAAGTTCATGAATGTTCGCCTTAGACTTTGTATTTGGTCAAATTACCAAAGAAAATGTTCGATCAGAACCGGAGCACAATGAGCCGACCAATTCGCGTTTGTTGATGTTGGCTGACGTGTGACGTCATCGGCGTCAACGCATGGCGTCATTGAACGTGACCGGCAGACGGGGAGAGCAGAGCGGAGCAGAGCGGCGGATAAACAATGTCAGGAAACTGACTGAAAGGAAAAAGTAAGACCAACGTTCGAGGCGTCGCTTCGTGTTGTTTTATCGCAGAGAAACTCCATTACAGAACAAGTCTGGGTGTTTGGAGCTGGTTTTATCCAACACGGTTGAGGCTGGATGCTGAGGTAAGCTAGCAAGCGTTAGCATTAACATTAGTCTACCCTTTTCATTGAACCTCTTGGCTTTTTAAAAATTATTTTCAGTCGTCTTTAAAAGTGGGTTAGAGTGTGTTTATGTTTCTGTGGCTACAGTGACCATGACATGAGGTGCACGGATGAAATGTTGATGGTCGTTTGTTTATTTCTCTTTGTCTCTTTCTTGCTGTTGTTGTTGATGTTGTGTTCCATCTTGTTTATTCTGAGCTCATTCGTGGTGGTTTAGCATTACGTTGTGCTCATTTTGCATCGTTGTATGGTCAGCTTTTTGTCTCTGTGTTCATCTTGCATTGTTGTGCGTCTCAGGTTTGTGTGCTGTCTGTGTCAGCTTTGTTTCACCTCAGTGTTGCACTGGATTGTGTCTCATGGTTATCCATCGATGGCCTGTTGTGTATGTCAGTGTTGAAGTCATTTGTTTGTGTTGCCTTGATACTCAATTGAGTACAGAGTTGTTTTAAATACAGATTTGGATATTAGATTTTAACTTTCTGCTGCCTCACAATAACATCAAAATTAAAGAGAACTAAACTTAAGCTTTGGAAGTGAAAACGCATTGTCATGGTTAAACTGCTGATGAGGAATAGGTAGTACTATATTGATCATTTTCATCTGTATGTTGCTCTTTGATTTCCTCCAGGTGTCACCACTTCGTCCATGACGTCGTTCACAATCACAGAGATGTCGCCCATGATGGGAGAATCATTGTTGATGATGAAGGAGACACCATCCGTGATCAAAAGCATAATATACTAAGGTGTTTAGAAGAGTAAAAAATGTCACAGTATAATAACATATAAAAAATGGTGAAAAAAATTTGTCACAGTTAAGTATATTGTCAAAAAATGTCATAGTATAGTAAGGTATCAAAAATGGTCAAAAAATATCATAGTATAGTAGTACGTCAAAAACGGTCAAAAAATGTCATAGTATAGTAAGGCGTCTAAAACGGTCAAAAAATATCGTAGTATATTAAGGCGCCAAAAACCATCAAAAAATATCATAGTATAGTAATACGTCAAAAACCGTCAAAAAATGTCATAGTATAGTAAGGCGTCAAAAACCATCAAAAAATGTCATAGTATAGTAAGGCGTCAAAAAATGTCATAGTATAGTAAGGCATCAAAAATGGTCAAAAAATGTCATAGTATAGTAAGGCGTCAAAAATGGTCAAAAAATGTCATAGTATAGTAATACGTCAAAAACCATCAAAAAATGTCATAGTATAGTAATACATCAAAAATGGTCAAAAAATGTCATAGTATAGTAAGGCGTCAAAAATGGTCAAAAAATGTCATAGTATAGTAAGGCGTCAAAAATGGTCAAAAAATGTCATAGTATAGTAATACGTCAAAAACCATCAAAAAATGTCATAGTATAGTAAGGCGTCAAAAACATCAAAAAATGTCATAGTATAGTAAGGCGTCAAAAACGGTCAAAAAATGTCATAGTATAGTAAGGCGTCAAAAATGGTCAAAAATGTCATAGTATAGTAATACGTCAAAAACCATCAAAAATGTCATAGTATAGTAAGGCGTCAAAAATGGTCAAAAAATGTCATAGTATAGTAAGGCGTCAAAAACGGTCAAAAAATATCAAACTATAGTAAGGCGTCAAAAACGGTCAAAAAATATCGTAGTATAGTAAGGCGCCAAATACCATCAAAAATATCATTGTATAGTAAGGCGTCAAAAACCATCAAAAAATGTCATAGTATAGTAAGGCATCAAAAACCATCA